>NW_027104489.1:0-226276 GCF_902728285.1 Clytia hemisphaerica | reverse complement strand
GCTTTATTCTTGCAGCTTCCCAACATCCAAGCTCTCAAACATCACAAGCCGAATGAAATTACTTTCGATTTCCCGTAGAAATTATGCGATAAACAATTCGGGGGTCAATGAATTGACAATCGAACGCAATCAAACATCAATTGAACACAATCGAATATCAATCGAATCTGAAAATTGCAGTAATATTCAATTGAGATTCGATTGCATTCGACAATCGAATTTCAATCGGTCGATTGCGTTTGATTTGGTTCGACTGGTTCGATCGTCGATTCCGTTCGATTGAGATCGTCTAGTTTTAGGGGGTACCTATATTGCTGGGGGGACCTACAACGGCATGTGAAAGATCTGGGGGCTGGCTTTGTTTAAAATTGGGAGTAATCTTTTTCTGCTTTCAATCCACAGATTCATTGTTTTAGTCCAACTTTTATATCATTCACATTATTGAAGGTCAAGTGTCTTAAGTCAAGGAACTTGGTTTTCTTAAATGTACATCATTCCATATAGTTTGTATTTTTAAAGCTTCACACAGTTTTTGTAGTTTACATTTATTGTTTATATTTGTTTCTTAGTTCATGAAAAAGTCTTTGTTTCGTGTAAAATAGCATCTTTGTTTCATCTTTATTTTATCTGTTGATCCTTCTTACCTTAGGTTATTCTACTGAGGGATGAGAGGTTTTATTTCAGGGGGTACCAAATTTTTAGGGGGGGGGCTAAATTTTCTGGGGGAACTTAGAACCCCTCTGCATACCATGTTGAGTTCTCAACAGTAGTAACTTGCATCAATGGAGGCTAACATGCATAGCCCTCAAATGAGTGACCTGTCTGGTCCTTAAAATCAAAACAAAAATAGTAGAGTAGAGCTGCGAGCGAAGCTGCGTATAGTTCATATGTTTTGAAATTTTGCTGCTTTGATTGGTCAGTCATTTGAGGACTATGGCGGCAATCAAAAATATGTTCCATTCGGGTCCTAAAACATCTTCAAATCCAGTCAGTCGGTCGGTTGGTAGTAAATTTTGTCGGATTTTTAAGATCTAGTAAATCTCAATGAATCAAGTCTGCAATCAACAGAATCTTATGGCGCCATCTTTAATTTGTCAAACTAAATGTGCGCACACATGTGTTAACCTTAAAGCGGCCCTTATTTCGGGCCCCCAGGGTATTGGCCCTACCGCGTTGCTGAATTTTGACATGAAAATTTCAATAAGGGTGCATAAAAAACTTGAACGGGACTCAATGTGGGTTAAGTAAACAAAAGATAATGATTCAAAGACATGCTCCGTTTGCCCGTGCCTGCCATTATGGGAAAGATCCGAACCTGCAAACAGCGCCAAAAAACCCGACGATTTTGTGAAATGCTCTGTAAAACAATGATGGTTCATAAGTTAAGTCATATTTTTCAACTTTTATTTCAAGGTTTGAGACTCAAACGTGGATAGAGATTCACCAGACGGTGCCAAACAATATGTTTCACTCAAGACAACCGATGTTACTCCAATCAAATACCTTGTCAATTTCTATGACAACCAGACCGAAAACTTCTTCCCACCTGACAAGCTTGGTATAATTGGTTAACCCCATTAAGGGAGTTAGTCTGGTCTAGGGGCGTCTGATTACGCCTACTTTAATTATGATTTTTATTATTGAGGCAGAGTTGATGACGTCAAAGATTATCAAATCCGAGTGCAATTGAATAAGATCAGTGGGAAAATTGAGCACAACATTAACAATCCGTCAGCGCTCTTTCTTAAACTGACACCTCAGTTCCATCAAGTGAAAAAGTATATCAGAGTCATCGGGTCTAAAGGAAGCACAATCTTGCTTTGAAGATATGGTACAATTATTTCAAGTACCCATAATTATGTCATGGTTGAAGGTTTGTGGTTTTTTAATAGACACAAAATATAGCGAGGGGTTGAAATCCTGAATTATTAAGGGTCGTGGCTGAATGATTCTGCAATTTTGTCCCATAATTGTTATTGGTGAATAGAGAATACCAACTATCAATCATTTTCATTATCACTTTGTCAGCTTGTGAGGCGACTGGTAAAGATTCTTTTCATCCTAAAGGGTTGATAATTGTATAAAAAACATTGTTCTCATCTTATTATGAAAGGTTGGTCTGTACATCATCATAGCATAACCTGACAATGACGATCAGAAAGTGTATTTGGCTGTCATAAGAGATGTCACCAAGAAAGAAGGTATAAAATTTGGTTCTAATATTTTGTACTCAGGATTCAACTTAGCTCACTTAAAATGTACTTTACTAGAATCTGATAATATCTGCGTGTATGTCTGTATGTCATCTCAAAATTTTGGGACATGCTGGAGAATGGTCTGATTTGGCTGAAATTTTACACACTTGTTCCTTGTTCCTATCTGTGTTTTTATTTTTCATATTTTTTTTACTTTGATTTTTAGGGGCATGTTCAAAAGTTTCTTGCCAAAACTAGGCGTAAATTTTTAGGGCAGGCTAGAGACTTCAAAAATGGTCCAATATGGCTGAAGTTCTGTTCTATTTTCATTTTTTTTTAATTTTGATTTTTAGGGGTGTGTCAAAACGAGGCAAAAAACCTAGGGACAGGCTGGAGACTTCAGAAAATGATCCAATATATCAGAAATTGTATGTTGGTGTTTACAATTAGGTCTACGAATACTTTAAAAGATATCAAAGTTGAGCAACTACGGTTAGCACGTTTAACATTTTTATATGCTCAGAATTCAACTCAGCTCACTTTACTTAATTTTGTTAAAAGAAATACATGTGATTAGTTGGTTTATGTAAAAGCTTATCTGCTTTTGGGCTTTTTAATCTAATTTAAATGGAATGGGTGTTTTCAGTGTAGCCGACAGAGTGACCAATCTTTCAAATTGTATACTGTAAAATTGAAATACGAGCTTCTTTGTTTTTATTACAGGACACAAGTCAAACAGTTATCTTGTGGATTTTACAGACAGATCCAAGAGGAGGGTGGCATCCAGCCGTTTCTGTATCCTTTCACAATACAAAAGTACAGAAATGAGTGAAGAAATGCAGTTGTAATAACAACAAGACAGAAGGAGCTGGTTCTCGATGTGCAAGGTCAGTTCTTGGTTCATAAATTTCATTCTCTTTCAAAAATTCCTATACAAAAGGATCTCAATAATTTGAATCTCTATAGACTATACCGGGTGCACCAAAAAAAGTATACAACTTTGTTGAGATATTGTGAGCTTCAGGATTTAATTTTTTTGTTCATTCTTTTTTTATCTCATAGTTAGAGGATGCTCTAACTTTTGAACTATCATACATTAGGTTTGAAAAAGTAATTCGAAAATTATTTAAAAAAAACTGACTTTTTTTAATGTCGAAATTTCAAAAAATCATCAAAAACAGCGAGCAAACTTTTTTCTTGGCACTTACCTTCTTTACACATAAAAGTACCAAAAAATGCAACTGTCTTCATCAAAACTCGTTACGGAATTTAAGAATATGGTAAAACAAGCTATTCCAATGTGAAAAAATATTTTTGGTAAAGCTGAACATTTTTTTGGAAATCTCCAAGAGAGGTGTGCTACGTGAGAAAATTAAATAACAAATAAATCACCATTCCTCAACTAGTTGCTCAAAGAACTTGGGTCTGCATTGAGCTTGCTGTGGTTGGAAATATTCATGACGTGTAAATAAGATGGACAAACTGTTGGCAAAATATAAGATAGGAGAAAAAAGAATCAAAAAGACAATGAAATTGTGCCTTTGTCAATTTTTCTTATTCATAGCGTGATTGCTGTTTTTAATGATTTTTTGAAATTTCGACATGGAAAAAAAGTCAGTTTTTTGGAAATAACTTTCGAACTACTTTTTCAAATTTAATGTATAATAGCTCAAAATTCAAGTTAGAGCATCCTCTATACAATAAAAAAAGAATGAACAAAAAATATAGATCCTGAAGCTCACAATATCTTGACAAACCTGTATACTTTTTTTTGGTGCACCCGGTATATCTCAAATTTTTCCCTAAATTGTACAGATTTTAACACCCCCTGTTTATTTGATGGAGTAATTTTTTGTTAAGAGATGAATTATTTTCAAAGTAATAAAATGAGATAGACAGGTTTAGTAAAATTTAAAAATAGTGATTCCCAAAATGCGACGGAGCCAAATTTTCGAAGAAAGAGATTTTCTGATGTCAGGATATTCTCATTAGATTTTCCTGATTTCTGTTATTTTTTTATTCAAGACCAATTAATAAATGAATCGTTTGTGACACATGAACTTTCAGCTGGTATTTTAACTCTAAAAAAAAATCTTAAAAAATAATGCAAAAAAATTAAAAAAAAGTTAGACTAATTCGAGTCAAATTTTAGGTTTTCTATACTAAAAAGTTTTTAGGGTTCATCTGTTTTTATGGATTTTTAGATTCAATCTTATGTTCATTGTTAAGTATAACTTGTTTCTTCTTTATTCATAGCTATTTATGTTTCTCAAGACATCAGATTGATGTTACAAACCAATTTTAAAATGAGATTAGAATACAATGATTATTTTCTACCAAAATGTCATCCGTGGTTATGTAAATGTTTTGGTAAGCATCTTTCCAAAATATAATTTCATACTCTTGTTCCAACCAAAACTTTTGGTGAAACCCTGGGGTGTGATTATTGTGTCTATTAATTTCAAATTTTGGTAACTTTGTTTTTATCAGACATTGCAGATAACGTGATTTCATTTTTTCAGTTATCCATTTTTCAGCATGCGCGTCGGTCAAAAATCAACCTTGTAGTATAAAAAGGATTTAACATTTTCATGTATTTACATTTTATTGATTGGATTTTATAGAAATTGTCTGTTACCCCTGTTGAAGTTATCCATTTTTGAGCTCCACCAGCCTTAAAAATAAAGATCCCCTGATGGATATCCACTTACTCTGCTCTAGACCCCTGGATATCCAAGCATTCTGTCTTGACTCCCTGGATATTTTTTGCATTATACTCTAAGCCAACTTGATATCCTTAAAAAGTTCTCTTAAATACCCATTAACTCTTTTGAATAGTACAAAAGAATACCAGTATCATTTTCCTGCTAAGCAACAAAAACTATCAGTCTCATCTCCCTCCTAATGTGCATAAAATAATTAGTCCTCTCATTCTCCTTCGAAAATACAAGGAATACCATGGGCATCTCTTTAAATTACAAAGAATGTCATTAAAAATGCATAAAATACCAATTTCATTTTCCTTCCAAAATGTACAAAGAATACCAGTCTCCTTTTTCCTTAAAAAATACAAAGAATTCCAGTTTCATTTTCCTTCAAAAATACAAAGAATATCAGTCTCATCCTCCTTCAAAAACTCGAAGATTTTTCCTTAAAAACTACAAAAATCAATCAATCTTGTAGTACAAAAACACACTTTTTATGTATTTATATGTTCTAAAAATGAATACACCGTTTAGTAGTGTCAACTGCGCATGCGTCCAAACCATTTTCCATTGTTTTGACTTTAGCGACCGCTCTTTCCCGTAAAAAAACGTTAGGTAAAATTCCGGTTCTCGTAAGGAAACCTAGCAGAGAAATGGTAGGTAAAGAACTCCTTTTAATCATAACTTCTTTCCCTCTCGATGAATTTTTGTGAAATTTTCAGGAGACATCCATAAAATTATTATTTATATCATTTTTAAATATCTAAATCATTCTCTTTGAAGGAAATAAATAAATTGACAATGTTTACATTCCTCTATCCGTCCACAGTACTAAAAGGCGCATTTTTACCTACCGTTTTTAGGGTGGAACACGGTAGAGATAGCGAGACTCCTTAACGGTGTATTGTTAGAAATTCTAAACAATAGCCCTTAGTGTAATATCATAATATCAGGGGTGGTCAAAGCAATTTTTTCACAAAATGTGCTAGAATGCTAAAAAGCAATCCCAGGCCTTACCCGCCCGAAACTTCGAATTTCTCATAAAAATATTTAATTCATGCTCAAGTATTAAAAGTTTCTTTCTGATCCCCAGTGAAATATTTGAATTCATAAAAAATTCGATTCGAAAATTAAAAAAAAAATCACTGAAAGTATCTTACTGTACTATTTCAAGTTCCAACTACAAGCTGAAATTGACAAAGATACGTAAGCGTCCTATGTACCATTCTAACAATGTACAGTACTATGTTTAATTTTGATAGGGTTAACCACACAGACCCACTCACTGGGACCCCAGCCCCACTGGAAAATTTACCCTAAATGGTGGAAAAATACCCTAAAATTCAGCCCCACTGGGAAATTGACTCTGGTTTCATCCCTACTTGAAGTTCAATGTAACAAATTACAATCGAAAACCATCTCCACTGGAATCTTTGAGCTGAGAAACAATAGAATTTCAATCCCCATTAGGATTTTGATAGAAATTTTCATCCCCACTGATAACAAACCTTTCACCGGGGCTGTGAGACAGGGGTGTCGCACATCTTATTGCTTTTTATGTTTTGCTTTACTTTACTCCTATATATTTTTTTCTTTCATCAGGTTGCCTCGTACTATGATTATTGTCAATGTTTAATGGCTGATTTTGGGAACATTCAAAGTGGTATTTTGCTGAAAATATGGGTGGTAGTGATTCTCTATTTGGTTTAACTGTTACGTTAGAAAGCTATGGTATGTATGGTTTGATTCATTGTACGACAATACCAAAATGTGATAAAACGTGCTTGAGTCAAGGAAATGTAAACTAGAAGGTGACCTAATGAAAATTGGTTGGTTGGTGAGTTTAGCTTACTTTATTCATAATTGTTATTTTTTAGATCTTATTGTCTGGTGCTTGTGAATTTATTTAATGACTTCTTCAATAATTTCTTGACCTCTGTAAAGCAGTAAAGCATAGCTGGTTTATATAGTAAAGCGGATTCTGGCTGAAAGGAATTAATAAAAAGAATTGATTTTTTGACTATTGTGTCTGAACATTAAAATCTTAACTTTGTAAGTTTGATCTAAATTTGTGTGCGAGTTCTGGGCGTGTCTTGCACAAGCTAATTTCTTGCACCATGAATGCACTCTCTCCGAACGTTAGACACATGAATCCTTATCAACACATAGAGGGGAATCATATGTTTTCTTTCCAAATACACTCTACTCTTCTTTTTCCTTCATTCCTTCATCATCCCAAACTTCGTCGTCATTACTTACTACTCTTATGAATTCTTCTTCAATCCTTCATGTTTAACTTACATTGCCATTGGGTGTTTTCAACTGTGTCTCTTTTAGTTAGACATCATCATCAAGCGACCGTAGTACAGTGGTAGATCATCCGGCAACGGTTCGCAAGGTTGTGGGTTCAACCCCCAGCCGGGTTATACCAAAGATTCCCAAAATGGTACTTGATGCCTCTCTGCTTGATGCTCAGCAACTAAGAGAAGGATCAAGGGTAAGTGGAGAAATCCAGGGAGAAAGAGTGGCGCCCTCCCCTACCTTCGGGTAGATAGGTATCGAAAGAGGAGCCTTCGGGTCGCCTTCGTCTGCGGTCGCAGACTTACTTACTACTTAGAGACATCATTGAAGACAGAATTTGAACGTCCTTGGTTCTTGAGATCTAAACTTTCGCTTTATGCACGACGATCGGTACTTCTTGTCTCATTATTTTTTTCCCACCAGTATTACCAAATATCGATGAATACCAACACGACCAATCCCAAAGTGCTACTCGCCATTCATTTCAATATAATGTCAGTCTTGTAGGTTTTTCGTTCAAAATTTTTGAGAATGTTGTCTAAATGATTTGCAGTTCGTATTGCTAAGTTAGTCGAAAGCTCACCCTTTTGGAATGTTTTACAACGGGCATTTGGTTCACTCTACAATAAATTTATCGATTTTTATCTTGTTAAGAAGGGACCGGGGCAGCAGTGGTAAAAGCGGGTGGTTGGTGCCCTGATGAAAAAATCAAATTTATTTTCAAATCTTTGTCAAATTCCGTCAGTGTAATAAATATTTAGAAGAAATTAGGTGAAGATGAGGCTGATTCCCGATATAAAAATCAACACGAAAATTAATCCATTTGAGGTAAACAGCGAAACCAAAAATCTTCTCAGAAGAAGCATTTAAATATTAAAGAAACTTACACAGTTTGCCGGTTGCACATTATAAGTAAGTCGAGAAGATAAAAGTTGATAAGTTTAATATCGTGTTTTTCATATGTTCACAAAACTTTGTTTTTTGAAAACGCTTTACTATGATTTTGAAAATTATCACAAAATATTGAGGAAAATATGGACTTACCTCATTCTATTGTTCAAGTTGCCAACCTCTAGCTGGTCAAGCCGATGCCTAAATTCTGTGTCTAAAGAAAAATTAAAATGGTATCACATTCTACAATGACGCTTGGTTTTCTTTTATAAAAGAACAGTAGCATCATAAAAAGCAATTTTGAAAAGTAATAATAACAAGTTGGTGCCGAAAATCTTTTTTGAAAAATCTAGTAATGATTTTACTTACTGGCAGCAGTTATCTGCGCCAAGGCAGTGTTGTTTTGCTGCAAATCATTTTCTGTCCGATGTTGTTTTCGTTCTTGTGGTTCCGGTTTTAATCTCAGAAAAATGTAGGATATAATTTTCGAAAATTGCTTGAGTTTGAATGAAAATTTCACAATTGTACCCGAAAATAAGGAACCATTTTTCCGCTAATTTTCATCCAAGCAAACAATCCACGTAAAACAAGATACTCTAGATTAAGTGAAAGCCTATGCTCAACTTCATAAAAACCAGGGGGGAAAGGAAATAATGAAACTTTTCCATTGTTATGAGAAGAAAAAAAAGAAAACAAAATATTACATATTTAATGTATATGTCCAAAAGACGTTAAATGTACATAGTGGTCCAAAATCGCAAGAATTCCATCCTTTTACAAAGCTATCTACGCTCTCAGTTTTAAAGGTTTTTCCTGAGACCTTTTAGAGTCTCATATCAAGCGAGACTTTACAAGTCTAAATATATGCCTTTCAGGTTCCCGTAGAAGTCCTTAGCGGGTCTGGTTTACCAGCTAGGACAATTAGATCATTAAAGGTCTCAACCGAGACACTTTTGTTCCCAAAAGAAACCTTAACAGGTTTCATTTCAAATTTGGTTTTGTTTCATACACCAAAGGGCCTCTTTGCTTACCACGACCGTACGAACACCGTCCAACTTCGTCTTATCAGCCTTGGGCGGAATTGAGTGGCGTATCTTTCAGCGTATTGTGTAAACGACCTGTGATAGACCAGCCATCAACAAGTCGGCAAAACTCGGAAAGAATCTAAAAACGAAAAAATTTAAATATAACCAATACAAAATGAATAGCATGGATAATAGTTTATATCTCTTCAAAAGTACTCTCGGGTACCTAATAGCCGAGGGGTTTGGAATAAGCGGGGGGGTTGGAAAAAATCTCAAAACTTAATAAGCGGGGGTTGGAATAAAAATGTCCTGGGTGGAAAATTTTTGAAAAGGAGGCTAATACAGCATAATTAGGACAAAAGAGGGAACTTGCAAAAACATTTTCCCAAAAATTAATAAGTGGGGGGTTGGAATAAGAATGTCCTGGGTGTAAAATTTTCGAAAAATTAATTAGCGGGGGGGGGGAAGGCTATTAGGTACCCGAGAGTAGACAGACTTAGGGGACATGTTTAAATTACAAGAATGAAATAAATAAACGAGTCAACATTTGTTTAAATTCGAAGAAGTGTTATTGATTGATTATCTAGCTTATTTGACAACGATTTTCCTTCAAGAAAAGAAATACAGACAAGCGGACGTTTCTACAGACTGACAGACATTCAAAATGAAATTTTAATTTCCTATCTCGTCCTTGTTTGCAAGTAGAGGATATTCGTTTATTATTATGGAGAACAACTTCACGTCCAATTCGTTTACGATATATGCTCTCCTATCCGGATACGTTCTCTCCATTGCTTGTTTACATTTAACATGATCTCTTTGCTGGATCATTTTCCTAGCTTCTTTACCATGAAGCCTTTAAGCTTGTTTTGCATCTCGTTATTCTCCCCTTCTTCGCGAGGGGGGAGGTAGTTTGGCACGCCCCAACTTAAGATCCTCGCACGCTCGAAGGTCGTGTTATTATCTGCCGATGTGCTTTTTCGCTTTCCGTAAAGGCGGTGCTTTTCCAGAACTTCAGAGACATCGGTGATATGCTTCCGTGTGTTTTTGAAATGGGTCTTGAGCCCCTTTTGAAAAAATGCTTCCGTGTCAGGTTTGTCGATGTGGTATTCTACTAGGTACGGCCAACGATCGACTATGGCTTCAGTCATTTTCTCGTATTGCTTGCTTGTTGGAAAGCTGAAAAGGAAACTGATATTTAATATTTTCATAACCAGAGTTGATAGTCCAGGGGAGAGTATGCAAAATACTGCAATTGGGTATTTTTGACTATAAAGCATGATATACAATATTTTGTTTGAAAATAAACACGTTTGGTTTTGTCATGTCCTTAGCTCACACAAAAAAGATATTAATTTTTCACGAACCGATGTCTTAAACCAGACCTCAAGATGGCTCGAAATTAATCTTTACCTACCGAACTCTTAGGCGATATATTACTCACTAGACACCATGTCTCGCGGTCGTAGCCTCGTTATAAATCTCAATATACAAAGATGTGCGGTAAGACTTCTCCGTAGGTCCTGCTTTTTGTCAAGGCATTTTAGTACATTCTGACGTACCATGTGATTAAGAATTATAAATGGATTCGGCCAAGGTCAGGAAAAATGAATCCAGCTTAATAACAACATAACGGTAATGCGACTGTATTGTAAAAATATGTACTTTTCCCATCCTACAAAGGCTATAAAGGTTTCCAAACTTTTTTGTGATTAATTGTACTTGGTAATTTTTAGTAAACAAATGAATACCGAAACTAAAATAAGGAGTAGAGTACTTACAAATATCGGTTTCCGTTAGCATCAGCATCATCCAAGGGATCATCAATAGATCACTTGATTATGACGCAAAACGTTGCACGTACCGGGTGACCCACGAAAAAGTTCGGACGTTTCCCGACGTCTTGAGGCCGAACAAATGTCCCAAAGTGCTTGGAGTTTTGATATTTAGAAAGTAGATATCCTAACTTAAAATTTGAGCCATCACTTTTTAAATTTGACCAACTTGTTCTCTACTTATGAACTTTTAAAGTCAAAATTCACTTTTCGAAAAGTGTAAAAAACACGTAAAAAAGAGTTATTATATTCATGCAATCAATTAGAAAATCACTAACAAATTGACTTATTTAACGAGTTTTATGACATTAATAATTAACTAGGTCAGCGTGTTTCAAACACACTGTTGGCGATCGCTTATTTCCGACAAAATCATTGGAGAAAGAACCTTCTGTAGTGTTCACTAAGAAAAGAATTTTCACTTTGTCCAATTTTTTAGTTTAGTCGTAGAAGGGCAAGGTTTGCTACTTTACACCCTGCGATGCGGATCTGTCTCTGTTAATTATGGCAAGATTAGAACAGCTAGACGAAATTCGAGAATTTTATAAGCGCGACGCGAAGCGTCGCGCGAAATGAAATTTAGATTTTACATCAGAAAATCTAAGAGAATTTATGGTGCGAACATGGTTCCGAAAAGGCCTAACTAACCGACCAGCACAATGGATAAAGATTACGTTAGGTTTTAATCTAGAGTTTTATAATAAAGAATAATGCCGAAAATTGTCCTGAGTGATCGAAACAAGTTTTAGCTAAATCTAAATCGCTATAAAATGATTCACAAAAGAAATCTGAGACAATAAATATGTTTTTGACCCGTACAGGGTTAATCGTTTTATTTCTTTAATAAAAATTAATTGAAACCGCGTCCTCTTCCGCGACCGTTCCATCCTGAAAAATATGATAGAATCAGATGATAAGAATTTATGTCAACAGGGAGGGAGGGCGAGGCACCATAAATTCTCTTAGATTTTCTGATGTAAAATCTAAATTTCATTTCGCGCGACGCTTCGCGTCGCGCTTATAAAATTCTCGAATTTTACATCAAAAAATCTTGCAAGATTTTATGGTGCGACCATGGGATCCGAAAAGTGGCCAAAAGGCCGCGTTCGGCCAGTGCCCTTCCTTGTTCAAAGCTCATTTTAACATCTCCTTCTGAGCCTGTTCAAGATTGCTAAGAATAGGTTTATGATAAAAAGTTTGCCATGTTGAAGCACTGCTCCAATTCCCACAATTCATTATTTCCGACACTGAGGCTCCCAATACCTTGAGTTTAGAGGAGGCTGCAGATCTAGTAGAATGTGCTGTAAATTTTGAGATGTCTACCCCAACGTTACCTAAGACTGTTTTTAACCATCTCCCAATAGTGCTAGAGGTGACACCCTTATGTGGATTGACAAAACTGAGAAAAAATCTTGTTTCTCCATTCTCTTCTCTCCACGCTTTAGTTCTGTCTATGTAACTTTTGATGGTGGAGACTGGGCATAGTCTAACCCCTGACGCAATAAAGCACACCGGTTTTGGACTCTTCCCTTTTTTCCTAAAACCTTTTGGTTTCTGACTAAGTTTAAAAACTATTTTATTTTCTCCAACTGCCATGTATCTTGTGTCAAAAATGTGAAGGTCTGAACATCTCTTAATGGCAGTTAAGGCCATCAGCATAACTGTTTTTAAAGTCAAATCCTTATTAGTCAACTCTTGGTCCTTTCCTAAGTCTCTCAAACAGTTCAAGACGTCCTCAACCTCCCAGATTACATTATACTTTGGGGTCGGGGGTCTTAGATTGTCTATCCCAGACAACAATAGACAAACTTCTTTAGTCTGTCCTACCCTGATCCCGTTCACAGGATGATGATAGGCAGATATGGCTGATCGATACACATTAATAGTTCTGTATTCATATCCTTCATGGTAAAGTTCTGTGAGAAACTCAACTACCACGTTTACAGGTGCTTCAAAGGGATCCACCTGTTTCCCGCCACACCACAGAACCCACTTTCTCCAAGGCGTTTTGTAAGCACAAGTTGTGCTTTCGCGTCTTGCCTGGACCATGATTGAGGAAGCTGATTCTGAAAAGCCTTGCTTCTGTAACTGTTCCCGGATACTAGAAACGCCGCAAGTTGTAGGGTGTGGTTTAAGACTAACGGGTGTGGTTTTTGCATGTGATTCAGAAGTATGTTTCTTTTCTGAGGTAACAGGACAGGTTCTGCTATCAACATTGATAGCAACACTGGAAACCAAGGTTGTCCTGGCCAAAGCGGAGCTATTACTAGCGCTTTTGGAGTTGATTGTTTCTTGATGATCTTTAAAACCCTGCCCATTAGGCAAAAGGGTGGAAACAGGTAAGGGTATTTTCCCCAGTTCTGGTAAAGAGAATTTGTTGCTAACGACTCTGGGTCTGGATTTAGGGACATGTAAAGAGGTAGTTTTCTCATTATCCTTGATGCAAAGCAATCTATTTCCGGTAATCCCCATAAATTTGTTAGTTTCCAAAATATTTGGTTTGATAGCTCCCACTCGCTGGAGTTTGCTTTTTGTCTTGACCTCCAATCCGCTATTTTGTTTTCTTTTGATGGGATCCAGGACGCAGTAATCATGGTCCCATTCTCGTTGAGAAATTCCCAAATCCTTTTGGCTATAGTTGTTATTTTTTTCGATTTGGTCCCCCCTTTGTGTATTAGGTAGTGTAATGCTGTCATGTTGTCCATGAATATATGTACTAACCTGGGCTTCCTGTCCTTCAAAAAAGTTTTCAGAGCTAACTCTGCTGCTATGAGTTCTAACTCGTTTATGTGGTGGTTCTCCTTCTCCTCTTTCGTCCACACTCCCCCTGTTGATCTCCCCCCCTCTAGGGAAGCTCCCCAACCTTCTTCCGACGAGGCATCGGTGTGGATCACTAAGTCTGGATTCCCCAGTTTCATTGGAGCTCCCTGGCTCAATGTTATGTTGTTCACCCACCATTGTAGTTCCTTTAGGGATTCCTCCGAGAGTTTTATTTCCTCCTCGTATCCCAGTTTCTGATATTGTCCCTCTATCAGGTCTTGTTGCAATGCTCTCACTTGCATAGGTGCCATTGATATGGCTGGCAGAGTTGCCTGTAGTTTCCCTATTAGGCTCGCTAAACTCCTTAAACTTATAACTTTCTGTTTCAGAGTGTCCTGACAGAGGTTCAATATTTTGTGGACCTTTTCTCCTGGCAACCACACTGTCATTGTGTTGCTGTTTATTATCATGCCAAGAAACTCCATCTCTTGTGATGGCTTCAGTTCTGATTTTTCCCAATTTATCGAAAACCCTAATTTCTGCAGCAGGAATAACACTGAATCCCTTGCTTGTATGGTTTCCTCTTTTGTCGATCCAATGATCAGTAGGTCGTCTAAGTATGCCACTAGTTTTATCATCAGCCTCCTTAGGACTGTCAATGGTACTTTCAGTAATTTTGTAAAGATTCGTGGGCCTGGGCCTACCCCAAAGGCTAGAACACACATTTCGTAAAGTTTTTTCTCCCATCGAAAACGTAAATACTTTTGGCTCTCCGGATGGATTGGGATGTGCCAATATGCATCCTTCAAATCTATTTTTATCATGTAGTCTCCCTGATTCAACAGGTCTGACACATTCTTCATCCCTTCCATTTTGAAGTGGATGTATGGCATGTATGAGTTCACTTTTTTCAAATTGATAATAGGGCGAAACTTGTTTGGCTCCTTTTTGGGCCTTACAAAAATTGTTGACAGAAATTGGTCCTTCACAGATTGTACCTCTTTCAGGGCACCCTTCTGTATCATAGTCTCTATTTCCTTGCTCACTATTTCTTTTTTCTCCTGAGTCATAGGAATTTGTTTTGGTTCCCCCCACTGTCGGGGTTTGCCCACTATTGGGAGTCTCCACCCGCTCACAATCTCTAGAATTGTCTGATCTGAAGTCAATATTTTCCAGTTTACTAGAAAGAGCCTTAGCCTGCCCGCTGATTGCGGAATATTTTGTATTTTTGAATTTTCTGGAAAAAGATTTGATAGCTTTGGGTGGACAAAATTGAGACTCTCTGGTTCCCATTGATTGGCTACCTGTGAGTCCTTGAGTGTTATGTTTGGTTGATGAAACTTTCTTACCTCTGTTCCATCTGTTAAAACCACGACCTCTTGACACCCCTCCACGTGGCATGTGGTTCGTGGAAGGGCCCTGTTGATTGGGCCGAGTATTTGGTGGAAAACGTCTTCTGACTGTTGATGATGACTTTCCCATGAGTTTTTCTGCAGCATCTTGCGCCTTAGCTGTTGCTTTCACATGCTTTTGAAAGCATTCACCGAATAAAAATTTTGACTCTGAGTTCAGGTCCTCAACGTTGTCTTTAATAAGGCTCTTGGCCTGTTTCACGTCATTCAAACCTGCCAGTATTGACAATCTCCTTTCATATGTGACCTTGTTGATCACTTGGCCCAAGATGACAACAGCATCATTCAAATTTCCCAGAACTGTCGCAGGATCAATCTCTTCAACTTCATCACCACCGTTAACCACGTCCTGCATTTTTTGCCATGCTGAAGACAGTGGTCCTAACACTTGAAATAGTCTCTCGTGTATTTTCTGGTTTTCGTTGTCTTGTGACACAATTTTATGAAGACCCTTCTTGTCCAGTAGTGCCTTCATGAAAGGATCCAATTTTGTGGCAGTTTTAATGTTCTTTGGTGGTTGAATGGTAGTGAATACCTCCAGTTCCTTTTCTTGGAGATAGGTCTGGTTCCTGTTCTGTAAAAATTCAGCCAATTCCTCAGACAGTTCCCAGGATGTTGATTCCGATTTTATGTCTGGAAGCATGAATCTCTTTGCTGGAGGTTGAACTTCTTCAGGTATAGGGCTTCCAGGTCTTCCTCCTACAGCTTGTTCGTTGTCGGCCATTATTAAATTCACTGATTAGTCAGATTAAAAAAGATTAATAAGTTGGTTATATTTCAAAAATTTTGTTTCGTGCTGGTCGACTGTGTCCTTCTTCGGTAGAATTTACAAGGGAAGGGCACTGGCCGAACGCGGCCTTTTGGCCACTTTTCGGATCCCATGGTCGCACCATAAAATCTTGCAAGATTTTTTGATGTAAAATTATAAAGTCGAGATAAATGGTCGAGTGAACCTTGCCTCTTTAAAAGCTACTTTATCGTTGTTTTGTTACTGAGACCATGCAATTTCAAATCAGGACACTTATTTTACTATCAAAATCGTTGTAGTAAAAAACAAAATATATATATATGAATCTCTTTTATCACCAGTAGAATGGTATATAAACAAAAATATGTTCAGGTTAAAAAGAAGAAAATAAAAAACAAGACTACGTTAAATAGAATATATGAACAGTCAACATGCGAGAACAGGGATTTGAACAGGATAAAAGAAAGAACTAAATAGACAGAGGTCAGATCCCTGTTCTCGCTCTGATGACGTGTTCTTCTAACATTGCTTTGAAAGCAACCCGATTATCATAAACATGCCAGTTTTGAATATAATCATTGTACTTATCAAAGATATCTGAGGGCAGTTGATCAAAACATTGAATAATACGGTGTCTTTTGCCGAATAGTGTTTCTGTGAAAGATATGTCGTTAAGATCGATTATTCTTTGACATTTGTCGAGAAAGCTGAATTCTACGTTCGTATGAGTAGACAGTAAAAAGCAGATATAACTCTTGGTAGATTCATTAAGCACTAATTGCCTGAGTAAGTTCAGACGACGTTCATCGATAATGCTGCATACATTGGGAATACTGTACAGTCGATGAATGTCGTTTTTACTTCTCTTCGATATATTGAATAGAGATTTTAAACAAGCCCTTGCCTGAGAATCAAGGTACTCCATCTCTGATTTTGTAAGTTCAACTAATTCAAGGCCATAGAGAAGTTTTGGTATGACAATTGTGTTGTATATAGAAACAATAGTGCTAGGATGGCAGTTACGGATGCCGGAAGCGATGAGGGAGGTGGCTACAGACCATAACTCTGCTATTCGAGTGTCTCTGTGGTTCTTTAAGCATAGATGATTTTTCTTTTTTGTCCATTGAAATCCGAGATGCGTTAGGGTGTCTTGTTGTGATATTTGACAGTCGTTAAGAGTCAGGGTCGGCGATTTGATTTTGGTGGGTCCAGATATGACGAATTGTGTTTTGGTCTTTGCTTGGTTGAATTTAAGCCCGTGTTCCTTACCGAAGGATGCGCAGTGGTCAATAAGAGTTTGAAGGTTTCTGAGGGTAGGACTAAGTAGTAAAATGTCGTCAGCGTAAACTATAATACATGTCTGAAGACCATTTGGTAGTGAGGTGCCAATCTGTAGGGCTTTGATGTTCGAAATAAGTTCTTGGGTGTAGATGTTGTACATGTAAGGTGATAGGATGGCTCCTTGGCGAACCCCTTGACTGAGGGTGAACTGCTTTGATTCCCCAGATAGGTACACTACGGTGGCAGTACCGTTCAGATAAAATTGGACGAGGAAAGAGATTATCTCACTTGGAAAGTCTTTCTCGCGTAGCTTTTCGAATAGAGTAAGCCAGTTGACACAGTCAAATGCCTTTTCAGCGTCAAGGCTACAAATATAAACTGGAGTGTCTCTTTTGTTGTAATATTGAATAGTTTCTTGTAGAATAAGTTCAGCGTGGAGGGTAGAGGAACCACTGGTGAACCCAAACTGTGAGTCTATATGTTTCTTTATTTCAGGACACCTCTCCAGGGTGACAAGTTCTAGAAGTTTAGTAACTATAGGTAAAATGCTAATTCCTCGGTAGTTGTTCGGGTTGTTGAGTGATTTTTTGTACGATTTAACAAGTGGGATTATTATCGAGGTGCTAAGTGCTTCGGGATGTTTTTCGAAGTAAGAATCTTGTTGATCAGTGTTGTCAAATATGAGATAAACGAATCACTTTGCGCATATATGTAATGTTCTGCCTTTAGTTGGAATGGATCGCGAGATTTACCAGTCTTAAGCTTTTTCATTGCATTCAATACTTCCAATTTCGTGACGTAGAACTCACCCTCGGCAATTGATTCCTGTACATCGTCTAAGAGATCTTTAAGTTTTTCGTTTGTCTCTGAGTTATCGATATGGTCAACTCTCGGTGAATTTAGTAGCTTGTCGAAGTGAATACCGAATTCTGATACAATATCATCACTGGTTGTCTTTCCATTTATTGTGTAGAGTTTGTGTTGCTTCTTTTTGAGAAAGTTTATTTCATTCCAGTATTTAGAAGGGTGAACCTTTTTCAGTTTTTCAACATTTATGTATTGGTTTACAGTCGCTTGATGTTTTGCATGTTTCACTTGGTTCCGAAAGATTTTTCTGGCAAATTTGTAGCGATTGTACGAAACGTTAGAACTGTCTCTTGGAAAATTATTCTGGCGCCACGAGTTAAACATTGTTTGGAGATTTAAACGAGCTTTGCGTAGTTCGTCATTCCACCATGGTTTACTTTGAAAATTATGGGATGTTTTAACAAATTTCGAATAACATTCAGTTGCAGAGTTTTGTAAGATTGTGTGCAGTTCGTTCAGCATAGAATCGGCATTGGAGCTAGCGTTGGTTTTGGTCTCAATGATAGATGATACGTGTTGTTGATAAAGACGCATGCGTTTTAAAACAGCTGTGAAATTATTGTCTCGCTTTAAGCAAATCAATTTAACAGCTCTAAGCATAATGTAGCATAATGAACATGGATAAATGAGACGAACATTGAAATGATAGGGGAATGACGTCATAAACAATACAAAAGTGATGAATACAATAGACTACTTAAGGCTGTTATACATTTTATTTGATCTGCAAATTTTGCCATTATTAGTCAGTACATAACACATGATCAAAGCTAAAGTAAAGCGTAGACCCTAGAGAAAAAAGTTACACTTTGAGGAAGGGGATGGGATATAGCCTCAAAAAAATTTAAAATCTCTCCTATTCAGACAAAATGTAAGGAAACTAATGAGTTTATAAAGGTAAGCGAGTCAAACATTTACTTTCGATTTCAAAAACGAGATTTCACTTGTATATCTACACTGTTAAAATCGCCCTCAGGCGATCGATAAAAACACCTTTCAAAGTAGTTTTTGTTTAAAACAAGACTATTTTTTTTTAAATTGGCGCTTTCATAGATTTTATTCAAAAACTGTATATCAAAAACGTCTAAAAATACCAAATTTGATACCCCTTTTTTACGTGTTTTTTACACTTTCCGTAATATGAATTTTGACTTTAAAAGCTCATAAGCAGAGAACAAGTTGGTCAAATTTAAAAAGTGATAGCTCAAATTTTAAGTTAGGATATCTACTTTCTAAACATCAAAACTCCAAGCACTTTGGGACATTTGTTCGGCCTCAAGACGTCGGGAAACGTCTGAACTTTTTCGTGGGTCACCCGGTATTATTACATCTTAAATTACAAAATATACCTTGTTTTGTTTCTTACCACAATTGTTATTTCTGACAAGCGTTGAATTTGATGATGGTATGACAGTGTTGGCAAATCCTTAGACAACCTTACGGTTATCTCATATCTAAATACTTGAAAGTGACAAAATAATTATCAATAGTTTACTTTTGATAAAATGATTATAAGATTTCAAGAAAGATGGTTAATGATGAATTTTATGTGAATTTGTATTCTATAAAAATGAAGATCAAATACAGAAATGTTTTGCTGAAAAATAACATTTCTTTTTGTGAAAAAAATTTAGTATTTGAAAAATAAGTCTCAATCATCTATTTTTTTTTCTTGTGCTAATTAGGAAATAATAAATCAATCAATCAATCAATAAATGAATAATTATTTTTAATTAGAAATATAAAGAATCTATAAACGCATCTAAAATTTTACTGACAAATAATTTTAAATCTGACCTCGGGTATGTGAAATCAAGGTCTCAAAGTTTATCTTTAAATATGTATGTTAGTAAAGAGCTGTTGGAAATGAACTAATAGCTAATACCTGATAAAATTCTAATTAAAATTTTGAAAGTTAAATATAATAGAAAAAAACTTAGCCATGGTCCTAAAGCTAGTGAAGTTATTATACCGTGGGTTTTGTATTTAGATTTACTTGTTTAGTTGTTCTCGTTTTTAACACTGATGATACAAAAGATCACTTGATTATGACGCAAAACGTTGCATTTTAACCATTGAACCATTTTCTTTCGCTTTTTCTGAATTAATTTTTCGCAATTGTCGAAGCACGAAATTCGCTGTCTTCATTTGATCCTTGATCCTTTTCGTCGTCATTTGACAATTGACAATTGATCCATATTAAAATAATTTTTTGGACCTACCTGGAGGTCCTATAAATTAACCTCTGTCCGTTCGTCCGTTCGTCCGTCCGTTCGTCCGTCCGTCTGTTACCAGCTTTTCTCAGGATTGGCTCATTAGTTTTTTCTGATTTTTGGCACAATGATGCAAAATGGCAATGCCCAAAATGTGACGGAGCCCGATTTTCGAAAAAAAATCATTTCCGGCCAAAAATGCCGGAAATATGCCGGAAAAACCGTTTTTTTGGCATTTTCTCAAGATTTCATCATTAGTTTTTTCTGATTTTTTTGCACAAAGATGCGTATTAGCAATGCCCAAAACTTGGCCGAGTCCAATTTTTGAGAAAAAATCGTTTCCGGTCGAAAATGCCGGAAATATGCCGGAAATCGCCGTTTTTGCAGATTTTCATTGGACTTTTTCCTTATATTTCGTTGTTTTTTCATACAAAAACATTATTAATAGCAATGTCCACGATCAAGCATGATTCAATTGTCAATAAAACTGATTTTTGAAGCCGGAACTTTCTAAAAATCGCCGGAACAGCCGATTTTCGCCGGAAAAACAGTATTTCTTGAATTTCTTGAGCTGTACTTTATATTTTTTCATGAAATTTTGCACACTGATGCAAAATGTCAATACCTAAATTGTGACGAAGCCTGATTTTCGAAAAAAAATCATTTTCGGCCGAAAATACCGGAAATATACCGGAAAACTGGATTTTTGGCATTTTCTCGAGATTTTATCATTAGTTTTTTCTGAATTTTTGCTCAAAGATGCTTATTAACAATGCCCAAAACATGGCCGAGTCCGATTTTTGAGAAAAAAATTTTTCCGGCGGAAAATGCCTGAAATATGCCGGAAATCGCCGTTTTTCTAGATTTTCATTGGACTTTTTCCTTATAATTGGTTGTTTTTTCATTCAAAATCATTTTAATAGCAATGCCCACTATCAAGCATGTTTCAATTTTCAATAAAATTGATTTTTGAAGCCGGAACTTTTTTAAAAGTCGCCGGAACAACCTATTTTCGCCGGAAAGACAGTATTTCTTGAATTTCTCGAGCTGTCCTTTATATTTTTTTATGAAATTTTGCACACTGACGCAATATGACAATATCTAAAATGTGACGGAGCCCGATTTTCGAAAAACTTTTTTTTCCGGCCTAAAATGCCGGAAATATGCCGGAAAAACCGGTTTTTTGACATTTCTTCGAATTTTTATTTTTAGTTTTTTCTGATTTTTTGCAGAAAGATGCGTATTCGCAATGCTCAAAACATGGCCGTGTTCGATTTTTGAGAAAAAATTTTTTCCGGTTGAAAATTCCAGAAATCGCCGTTTTTGCAGATTTTCATTGGGTTTTTTCCTCATATTTCTATGTTTTTCACACAAAAACATTATCGATAACAATGCTCACCATCAAGCATGATTCAATTGTCAATAAAACTGATTTCGACCAGAACTTTCTATTTATTTTTTCCCTACAACCCTTCCCTCTCCCCCCACCATCAATCAATGATGAATTTCTTGCGTTATGCATTTTCGCTAAACGCAATGTTTTCTGACTGATTTTTTTCATTTTTCTCCTTACATTGCTATCTAACTTTCATCATCAGGTAGGTCCATTCAGCATCTAGCTTGTTTCAACTTATACTCGACAGATTTTCATGATTTTTTGCACAATGATGTAAAATGGCAATGCCCAAAATGTGACAGAGCCCAATTTTCGAAAAAAAAATTTTTCCGGCCGGTAGAACCGGAAATGTCCCGAAAAAAGCGGTTTTTTGAGATTACCTCGAGATTTTATTATTAGTTCTTTGCGATTTTTTGCACATAGATGCACATTAGTACTACCGAAAAGGTGTCGAAAACCGTTTGCCGAAAAAAAAATTTTCCGGTCTGTAGAACCGGAAATGTGCCGGAAATCGTCGTTTTTTCACATTTCCATCACATTTTTTCAACTTATTTAATTGTTTCTTTACAGAAAAATGTTCTTTATGATGATGCCCAAAACTTAGCATCGTTTGATTTCCAAAAAAATCATCCTTTGAATCCGGAACTCCTTAAAAATCGCCGGAACAGCCGAAAACCGGCGTAAAACGGTTTTCCTTCATTTTTTCAACTTATACTCGACAGATTTTCATGATTTTTCTTTCACCGTTAAACATCGATGCGTTTCTTAATTGCTTTCTCCGTTCCAATAGATATATAAATCGAAATTTAAAATTATACATTACTTCCATTAAATTCTAATTATTCGTTTTATAAATAGGTAGGTCCATTAAAGTATTACTTGTTATTTTTATAATTTATAATTTTAAATCTTACCCTGTGACTTTTTGAAGTAAACCAATACAAGAAAAGGCTAGTCCAGCGACACACGATTTGGTTACTCTCGGCTTACCAAAAAGGACTGGTGTCGGCACACCTTCTATTTCCTCCTCTAAAAAGTTGAAAAGCTGCATGATCACCACGGCGCCAAGAGTAGCCAGGAAGATTGGCAAACTTTCCACGAATTTGCAGCACTTCAGTCATCGTGCCCGTTTCGTATGTAAGAGTTACTATAGCAAAAAAAAGCATATATAAGAGACCAACGGATTAGAAAATGTAGATTATGTCTTTCCACTTGAATTCCAACCTTCCTTCACTCGGTCAAGATCACGCTGCAGAATACTTGCAAAACAGAAACGCAAACAAGAAAGTTGAAATTTCATTGAAAAATCATTGCTAGCGTTATACATTCCTGATTCAACCATCTCCTTGAAAAAATCCATAAGTTAACTCTGAACCTCTGAACTAAACTTTGTCACAGAAGAGCCTTAGAACGTAGATCCTTAATAAAGAACAAATAAAGAACAATTTGAGTCTTACATTTCACAAATTACTAAGAAAAAATTACTAAGAAAGTACTGATGTTAACCGAGTTTTTTACCTATTTTCAGTTTGGAATAAAAAAACAAAGTGCTTGAGAGCATCGTAAGAACATTTAAGCCTGAAGATATTTTCAATAAATAAGGACAGTCATGCCTCAGCCAAATTTACTGGCTTTTATAAGAAAAGCATATAGTTTGCCTATCTTTCTGAAACTAATGTCCACATGTCCACAAGTTTTTTCTCTATGGGCACCTACTTGGAGGTCCTATAAATTAACGTTCGTTCGTTCGTCCGTGCCTTCGTTTTTCAGGATCTTTCCCATTGATGTCTATAGTTTCTCTCATTTGGCTAACTTTTATTATCAGGTAGGTCTGATCAGCATCCAGCTTGTTAATTTTGGGATCGCAATAAGACATGCAACTACCACTGACTTTACAGTAAAAGATCTGTCAAGGTTTTCACGATTAGGATGTAATTTCGAAAGAGACTTTTTGCAATATTTTTATTTCAAGATATAATAATTTATAAAAAAACCCGACCATGCAGCAAAATTTTATAATTCAGCTGAAAATATCTTAAATCCATCACTTTTAGACCAACTCGTAGTAATTTTATTAACTTTTAATAAGAGCTAAGTTTATTAACTCAACTGGAAATATTTTAAATCTACATTTTTGATATAATAGTATCTTTTTGAAGCCCCCAACATTTTACTCTATTTATCATTTTTTCCTCACAATACTAATGACTTCACACCTTAGAAAAGCAAAGTTTTCATTAAGCTCAGTTCGTTATATCCGTAATTGATAAGGTTCGCCTCAGTTCAGATATAAATCACTTTCTTCAAGAGTATTTTGTGATGTTCACACGCCCTTTTTGTGTGTTGGCGGGTTATCTATATCTCGAATTTTATGTAAATATAGCGCTGCATGGTCGGCATAGGAAAAAAAAATTTAAAAAATAATTCAACACGAAATGGTAAAATTAGGATAAAATAAGAATTAGAATACAATAAAATGGGATTTAAAAAAAGAAATTTAAAGATCAAAGTCAGCCCAAACTTCTGCATTTAAGCGCTCGGTGATTTGAGCATTTTCATCCGCGTTAACTGCGACCCTTTCACCTGATAATTGTGGTAGGATGCGGATTGAAGAATCGCTGGAGGTGTAGGATGATTTGAATCCTGCTGCGCGGGTCGAGGATAGTTTTGGGCTATCAAATTTCGGTCGAACGCCCTATACGAAGTAAATAGGTAATACATCAGAATGGAACCTACCCAAGAAGGAGATCTAGGCCTGTGACATCAGGTGTGAGTTGATGTAGTCTACTGGAATTCTTTGTCTTACGACGTATACCATGGCACTCAAGCTATTGAGATTGGTATTAACGAAAAGGGTATTAGGAATATAAGGATTTCTCTTTTTCGTCGTCTATGCTTGTAAAATCTACCCATCCTCATTAACCTATGGCAAAAAAGGTTTTGAACAAAATACAAAAAAACACTCACATTTTGCGCAGCCTTTGCAGCTTGTTCTCTTCGCTCACGAGCCAATTGTAATTTACGATCAGTGGCTCCCTTCCAAGTAATCTTCCCTCGAGCTTCTTCCAATCTTCTTTCTTGTTTCTGTGCTCGTTCGCTCTGGCCATCTATTCGGGCTTGTTTTAACATTTTGTCGTCGAATTTAACTATCTCCCGGTTTTCTTTAATACGTTCTTTTGCAATACGGAGTATTGAAGAATATTGGAGCATTTTGACTTCGGCTTGTTTTTGTTTTAATTCTAAGCCGGCTTTATTTTGACGTTTTTGTCGTTTCCCATGGCTTGTCAAAACTGGCCGTGGTGTGCTGGATCTATCGCAAGGTGCCCCAAACTTGAGCTTAGTATCCAACTCCCCCATGCAAATCCTGATGGCCCCTTTTCCAAATTGGGCATTTGTGAAAACAGGAAGTTTTCCCTCTTTTTTTGTTTAAGTTCCTTGTCAATCTTTGGTGTTTTGCAGACGTCAGAGAACGCCTGCTCAATGTCCTCGTCAACTTCACTTGCTTCTGAAGCCGGTTATTTTACCGTTAAGTATTCAGCCAACGATGGTAATTTTAACATTTTAACATTTCTGAAATGACATATTTGAACTGAATCAAATCAAACAAAAATTCCCTAGTGCTCTTCCAGCACTCAAACTTATTTATGACCCATTTTAACATCTCTGAAATGATACATTTGAACTAGACGAGACGAAAAGGCAAAAAAGGTATCCCCTCACTCTATTAAAGTGAGCTTGTTTAAAGATTATTAATAGATGCCTCTGCACTAAAGGTTCAGAAAAATACATACTCATTTTAACCTGTCCAATCTCCCTTTTTCGGTGTTTGGGAACAAACTATCACCCTTACTTAAAAAGGGGACTGGAACTGTCTCAAACATACTTTGGCTTACTTTTAATTAATTCCACATCTTGTTCAAAGCGATCAAGAATTTCTTCTTCGTTACATTTTTCTAGATCATCACCTCCATTGCACCAAGCGAATCTTTGGTACCATTCTTTACTTGTAGTTTTTGATATTATTCTTTGTTGCGGACAATCGATCCGCCATCTTGCGCAACTTACGTTGTCTTAAACGACTCCATAAGCGTTGCAAAATGTTTCGCTTGCGTGCTGGAACGTATTGAACTATAAAATAAAACAAAATTGTTTTTAGAACTGAAATAATTATGCAGTGATCATTTGCTGCGGTGTAGCCGTCATCATATGAACCTCTTATGAATTAAGATTAGTATTTTCGAGGGAAAGATTAAGCAATGGAGGCCTAGATTATGCCTGTGTAGAAACTGCCGGGCCTATTTATTGGCGGCGTTGTCTTTTTGTAATCGCCATACACATTGTAAAAAGTAGCGTGGACTCATCAGGCTTGGTGGACTCTTTTCGTCAACAGGAAATAAACTGTAACCTTGTATTACACTAAGAACACATAAGAATACTTAAGCCTAAAAATCTCAAAAATTAAGAATGCATATCCAAGGCTGAGGTACAATACCGAGGCTTAGTCAAATTTACTACATGTTTTTTTTATAAGCATAACGCTTATAAGCATATGAAGGCTCTGATTTGCAGAATTCCTAAGCATAACACGAGCATATATGTCAGCCTAAAATATTTTCAAGTGGTCATTTTTATCTGTTTAAAAAGGTCTGGTAGAGGTCATATAAAAAATAAGACATTCTACGGCTAGCTAACATTCCACTGCTCCCAAAATCTGAACAAATTTTTTACAAAATTTCATTAAAAACTTGGCTTGGGGTGAATCATAAGCATATTCTTAAGCATATAATAAGCATAAACTATGCCTGGATGCTTTGAGAACTTAAGCATACACGAGCCTGACCAAGGGGCATACACTTGCTTATAAAAAAAAAAAAACATGTAGTTCTTATAACATTGTAGTAGTTTCATTTTTGTGCCTTGCTGAAACAAGGTGATCGGTCTAATTTTCAAAATATTTAAAAAGTTTTACCGCAAATCGAGCTATGTATACATGTTTTTTAATAAGGACAAACTATGTGAGAACATAAGGCTTCGATGGGAAAAGTATTAAGTAATGAACATTATACGGCTTCGTGGACTCTAATACACCCGATTTCTTAGTAAAATGGTCAAAAATACTTAATAATGGTAAAAACAAGAACATGTTGAAAATATTCTAGGCCTTTAAAACTCTATAAAGCTAAGCTTCAAGTCTACACCCCTTCCTTTAGATTGGAATAACATACCTTTATGATACTTTGCGGCATTATGCTCCAAGTAAGCTTGACGCGTAATATCGAAATCATTGCTGCGTCTTGCCAATAGAGCACCGTTATCTATAAACTCTTTTTGAGCTGCAATTTTGAAGTGTTTCGATCGTAGATCCTCGTTGTACATGCAAAGAGAGCTTGTACAATCGCGCTGATTTTCAGCAATTGCTGCTACCAACCTTCTGTGAGCCATATTTCAACACGTCTATTCGTTAACAATCTATTTATCCAAATAAAATTTTTTAAACTAACACATTTGATTGAAGAATTTTTCGAATACGAATAAAAAATTATTTGGCGTCAGGCAAAAATAAAACAATGCAGTGTTTCCGGAAACCGGCCGGGTGAAAAATAAATAATTTTCTGACCCGGCCCCAGACTATGGGTTTATCTGTATGGTTCAGACATAGTTTGCAGAGGGGTATGAACCCCCCTAGGTTTATTTCATCCCCCCCTATATACCCATCCCCCCCTTTTGTAATGAAATCTTACCCCCCCCCTTTTTTACAGAAAATCCGTTTCGAAGGAAACTCGCTTTCCCACCTACCAGCAAAATTATCAACAAGAAAGAGTATGAAGTATTATAGTCACGAGCCAACAATGACAGAATATAACTAGCGTTTTTCATTAATCTTGATCATTTTAAAATCTAATCTAAAATGTGTGTGTTCTGTTGAAAGTTCTTCAGGTCCCCCCCTTTTTTATTTGATCCCCCCCCTATATTCCCATCCCCCCTAGTTTTTTCGGCAGATCTCGGTACCCCCCCCCCCTACAAAGGCCCTCCAGAAAGTTGGCATCCCCCCTATTAAAAAGGGGGGGGGTGCAAACTATGGGTTCATCATAAAGAAATTCAAGTTGACCGGTCAAGCTATCAAACGTCGTTTGGTTAGATATTCCCGCTTGTAAATCAAGTTTTGTTCGTTAGTAATTGATACATTAGTATTCAGGGTTTAGTATTATTAGTATTCTGTTTGTACAAAAGTTATTTTTAAAGTTCTATTTCAATGATCTTAAGCACTTATAAGGTTCGGCCTCGCTTGAGCATCGCTCTCCCAGTGTCGTTCGAGTGTCATGGTTTACGCCATGGCTTGGCAGCTCGCGTCTGTCAAGTCGCAGTGTCTGTCAGCGCCGTGATTCCTACTCCTTCGTGGGTAGGACCCATCCCGAATGCATTCGGAGGGCTCATATCTATCATATCTATCTATAGCTGCTACCAAGGTGACGGTTATTTCTTAGTATTTATTGTAGTCGCTTTTCACAATAGCTGCACCATTATTGGTATATCTTGATAGGTGATTTGCAGTAACAAATTTTTAACACAAACTCAATTAAAAAAGAAACGCATATCTATACTGGACCAATTTCAAAATTCAAAATTGTCCATTGTCCTATGTTGGCTTTGTGCTCTTGCGCTCCCATAACAAGCACTTTTCCACACTTTAAAGAAGGCAGAATTTTCTATCGGTTCAAAATCTTGAATTACTGTATACCTTTCTGAACTACTTTCGTTGGCTGTAAATTAATTGAGAACGAACAAGAAATATGCATCAGACACACTAAGGGCCGTCATCAATGTTTTTCTTCAAATTCAGATATAAATATAAACCATTTACAGTATCGCAAAAAAGCGGACAAGCGGACTTTTTTAGAAAAGCTAAAATCTATATACCTTATCAGCCCTTTTTACGCCGGCCCTTATTGGCGTTATTATAATGGCTGGTGTTAAAAGGGCCGGCATAAAATGGGCCGAAATTTTGAAATTTTTGCCTAATAAAAGCGGCGTTAATTTTTTCTCAATTTAAAGGACTTTAGGCATGATTAAAGAATGAAAACTATCTATTTTTTTACTCCATATCCAAAACTTCACGAAAATCAATGATTTTAAATAGGATTTTCAACAGTTCAATACTGAAAGATGACATTTTAATGTCAATTTTAGTTAATACTTTAAAGCCTGAATAGCGATTTTGACAAGTTTTTGCGTTATTTACGGCCCTAATTGGCGTAAGCCCAAAATTAGGCTGTGGCGGAATAAGTGCCTGCGTGGTATTAAGTTTTTGATGGACGATTTGAAGCCTGCATCCATCGCTTGCCAGCACTGCTCCATTTCAAACCAAACGCGACATTACGTGAGTGTTCTCTTGAGCGTTATGAAGTTCTGGAAGTCGAGCCATTGCATGCGATAAAAAGGGGCACATCTACAATATATACGAAGACATCCCTGGTCGGCTTCCTGAAGATGAAAAGAAAAAGATGTCAAGGGCAGTCAAGGTGTCATTCAAGAAGGAAGCCATAACTGGAGCAAACTACAGAAGAAGCTTGATTGATGTTTGCGTGTTGTTAAGAAACAAAATCGACCCTGATTTTTACAATTTGTTACTCCAGATAATCGAGATACAGGAGATTATTTACTTAAATGAAGTCCACCAAATCAACGCTAAGGTATATAACATTTAAAAAGAATTAAGCTATCTTTGCCGATGCTGAGAGCGTAACTACCAAACTAACCACCCATAATCCTCATGCCATATTGAAGTCCTAAGTACTGACTGCAAAATAAATTAAAAAAGCTGTGTTAGATTCTGAATTTTTTTAAGGTATTCCGATATCTCAACCAGTCATTTCTTCATTTGGTTGCAATGGAAGAACTAATGCCACAACCCAAAAAGTTGACTACAAGAAAAACGCATGGTCAGTACCTGCATTCTTTAACGGATCACGGTCCAATGAGGTATCGCATCATATCACTACCATCGATCAATGCAGACGACGAAGAACGCATTTTCCATCCATTGAAAAAGGTGGCCGTTACGCACCAATCACCACCCACAAAACGATTTGAATAGATTTCCCAAATTGGCAATCGATAAGGAAAAACATATTAAAGCTATTAAAGAAATCTAACTTTGAGCTTGGTGTTTCTATCAACAAATCTAATTTTAGAAAAAGTGCAAAAATAAAGATGAGAAGTGATAAGAAGATTGAAGCTACCAACCTTTTGAACACCTATGCTAAAAATGACCCCTTCCACAAAAGTGATTATTCGATCGTAGAATGTCATCACTGTGAAAAAAGATTTTTTTAAATGATCATTTAACCGAAAGATATAGTCCAAAGTTTATCACTGATTGACTTTTAAAATCATCTAAGCAAGAATATATTCTTGCTTTGACTGTATGAATTCTTTTTTAAGGCTTACTCAGGGGTCACACTCGGCATACAATCATACAATATCATACAATTTAATCTTTTTATCAAAATTGGCATAAAATAGCATAAAATATAAGGTCTTGGCATACTGAGCATAAAATTTGACCAAAAAGCCAGGAATTTTTCCTAAGGCAAGAAACTTTGTATATCGACATAAAACCAATTCACTGAACTTAGTTCTAGGTCCAATCTTTTATCTAGGAATAGATTTTTATTGTAAAATTCATTTGGTGATGAGCTTTATTTTTGCTCAAAATATTTATTAGTTTTTCTAAATGGGTTTTTGCAACAGGTTTTAAGAATTTTGGCAGCAAAAAGGTTCCAGACTGATTATTTCATAGTCATAGAATTTCAGAAAGGTTTCTTCCTGCAAAGTACATTTCGTTTCTGTGTCGCAAAGGAAGATTTTAAGGTTAATTTAGACTAACAAGTAGCCTAGAGGCTTGAACGCCCAGCATAAAGTGTAATGAGAATTTGTGCATTTATTATCAATAATTGAAAGTAGCCAGCGAGGCAATCCTTTTTAAGGGCTCTGACCATAGTGAAAAATCAATTACAGAATTTGAAGATAAAACCTTACAGTGGATGTCCCCTAGAACGGAGGTCAAAAATGAAATCGCTCTGGTAACTTCAAAAATAGATGAATCTAAAATAGTTTTCCTCCAAAACAAACTTCAGCCTCTCTATTTTCCTTCCCAAGAGAGTTTTTTCAAACATTTTTAAGTCAGACACATTTTTTGTTGACTCAGATAGACTCAAAGTTTAGTCACTTTTTCTCAATAGCCCCTAGAACGGAAGTTTAGAATTTTAGCAATTTCTCATGATCTACGGTAGATATCAAAATGAAATTTTTACAGTAGTTTTGAATTGTGATTTCGAATATGGTGAGGGTAAGTTAATTCGGTAAAATTTTTACTAACATACTAATGGTCGTTAGAATGGAGATGGAGGTTTGTGGCCCCTAGAATAGAATGGAGGTTTTGTTGAAAGGAACCAAACCCTGAAGGAACTAAAGAGAAGTAAAAAACAGAAACTATTGACATTTTTCTCATTGGTTGATAAAATGTAATAGCTGATTGTAATGAAAGTTGTCAATTTTTCTGAAAGATTTATGATTTTGTATGATACAAATTTAAAATTGGAAATTCCAAAATTTAATAAAACTAATTCCTTACATAATGACGTCATTATCTATATTTAAAGAATTTTTTTCCAAATAAAATATGAAATTCAGCTATGGAGTATAATGTCAAAACTTAATGACGAAAGCTCAAGTCAATCATCATTTTAGGGAGTGGTCAGAAAGTATCTACTAGGGGGGAGTGGAGGATATTTTGAAAAATCCCAAAATACTTTCGCACCCCCTCCCCTAGCCTGGAAATAAATTTCGAACCCCCCCTCATAAGGCCCAATATTTTTTCGCACCCCCCCCTCCCCACTAGAAAAATTTTTACGCAAAAAAAGAATTCATACAGATGCAGTACAAAGAGTATTATTTGTTTGTATGACAGTTTTTTATGTCAAAATTAGGTAAAGGAGAAAGTTTAGCCCTGTAAAGTTGAGTATAGTCCTTTAGGAGATCTACCATTTTGATTGACGTTTACACCACGGGATTTTTTCCGTCGATTTCCATGGTTACGACGGAATTTCTCTGAAGTAAACAAAAGAAAAAAACCCTGTGGTGTAAACGTCAATCAAAATGGTAGATCTCCTATAGGAAAAGTCCAGGTTTAAAATAAAATCAACGAGTTATTTTCTCTGAGTTTCCAAAAGTTTTGGGAGAAAATTACGGCTTATTTTCCCTGATACATAATCTCCCTACATTACAGAGGCATTACACAATTACTCAAAATATCCTGAGGGGCCACCATGGTTGGCCCCGAAGGGAGAAAATTTTGAAGATCAGGTACTCGAGACCCTAAAATACAAGCTATTCTGTTGTTAAAAGGAGTCTGAAAAATAGAATTCTCTGAGTTTGAAATTTCCCTATAAACCTATATTTTCAGGTTTTCCAGGGTCTGTCAAAGTTCTGTGTATATAATTTATAAGATATTAGTAGAGACTAAGGAGGCACAACCATGGTTTGCGCCGACGGGAGAAAATGTCGATGTTTTTCACCACCATTTTAGCTAAAAGACACTTTGTTTTGACAAATTTATTTCTAAAAAGTACTTTTTCAAACCACTCTGATGAGCTGTGAAAGCCACTAATCTACTTCCCTCATTTAGCTCAATGCTACAAACCAAAAGGGCAAGGCGAATATGCCCAAATAATGTTAGTATGACATGTACATATATCAACTAAAATAAATAGAGTTGTCGGCCGTCAGGCCGAAAAATTTTTGAAATCTTGAAACGTAAAACTATGAAATTAGACTTCCTACATTTTCTCTTGAGTTGCCCAAAAGATTTGGAACCCCCCCTAAACCCTCAAAAAAAATTTGAACCCCCCCCCCTAAACCCTCAAAAAATTTTGGAACCCCCCCTAGAATAGAATCCTCTACCCCCCCCCCTAGTAGATACTTTCTGACCACTCCCTTAGTCTGCTACAACAAGATTTATGTTTCAGTTTTAACAGTCTTATCTAGCTGTACCTAGACCTTTTGAAAAAACCTTTTTCTTTTTGTTATTATCTTTATTATTTTTGTATTATTTTTATATATTCTTTCGTTTTATGGGTTGACTAATCCATGATATTAGGATTGTTGAAGTTTTTGAGGAAAAATTTTTAGCATAAAATAATCATAAAATTTGAAGAAAGAGCATACAATTTGGCATAAAATCTGACTAATTTTGGCATAAAAAATCATACAATTTGGTCGTTTTTTGGAATAAAATCATACTATAATAGGGATTTTTAGAGTGTGACCCCTGCTTACTGTATTTTAAGAAATAAAATATTTCTAATTTGTAATTTAAGAAATATTTTATTTCTTAAAATACGAAAATGAGAAATACCCTTATAACTTATCAATGGATGATCCAAATGACATAACACTCCACTGATGTAAGGCACAGGTATTGACAGTTTAGAACACAAAAAATTGACTTCATATGCTGACGTCAGCAAATTCTGCTAGAACATTACTCAAATTACGAAAATGAGAAATATAATGAACCTAAATGGTATCTGCACGAAATTTTGCTCACAAACTTGTATTGGTAGGAGAAGGGCTTCTGAAAAATTTCATCTCGTTTTGCTGACGTTAGCACTTTTTATAAGAATATTTCTTAAATTCGTAATTTGAGAAATAAAATATTTCTCAAAATACTAATTTAAGAAATATGCTCGTAACTTTTGATTGGAAGATGGCAGCATTTTCAAATTTTGCAGTCTTGTACCACATCATACTCCGGAGTCCCGGTCCAACTTTGAAATCAATCCGATGACGTCATCGATTTATATGGCAAAATCATCATTTTCGACTTAGGCAACCAAACGTGTAAACTTGGCCAAAAGCTAGAAATGGCCATAAATTCTGAACTAGGAATAGCCAGTCGCCCAAATTTTGCTCACAAGCTGGTATTGATAGGAAGAGGGCTTCTGCAAAATTTCATCTCGTTTTGCTGACGTTAGCACTTTTTATAAGAATATTTCTTAAATTCGTAATTTGAGAAATAAAATATTTCTCAAAATACTAATTTAAGAAATATGCTCGTAACTTTTGATTTGAAAATGACAGCATTTTTAAATTTTGCAGTCTTGTACCACATACTTCGGAGTCTCGGTCCAAATTTGAAATCAATCCGATGACGTCGTCGATTTATATGGCAAAATCATCATTTTCGACTTATGCAGCCAAACTTGTAAACTTGGCCAAAAGCTAGAAATGGACATAAATTCTGAACTAGGAATAGCCAGTTGCCAAAATTTTGCTCACAAGTTTGTATTGGTAGGAGGGGGGCTCCTGCAAAATTTTATCTCGTTTTACTGACGTTAGCACTTTTTATAAGAATATTTCTTAAATTCGTAATTTGAGAAATAAAATATTTCTCAAAATACTAATTTAAGAAATATGCTCGTAACTTTTGATTGGAAAATGACAGCATTTTCAAATTTTGCAGTCTTGTACCACATCAAATATTTTATTTCTCAAACTACTATTTTAAGAAATATGCTTGTAACTTTTCATTGGAGGATGGTAGAAAATTCATATTTTGCAGTCTGGTACCACACCACACACCGGAGCTTGGGTCCAAATTTGAAATCAATTCAATGACGTTATCGATTTGTATGGCCAAATCATCATTTTTGACTTATGCAGCCTAACGCGTCAGCTTCGCCAAAAGCTAAAAATGGCCATAAATTCTGTCGCCCAAATTTTGCTCACAAACTCGTATTGGTATGGGAAGGGCTGCTGAATAATTTCATCTCGTGTTGCTGACGCTAGCACTCTTTATAAGAATATATCCATTTATATCAGCATATTTCGGTTTTTGGCCTTCCTTTGGGCTCTACGAAACTAATTAACTACGAGAACTAATTTCCGAACCACTAGTAGGGGGAAATTTGTTCGTTTTTTTGAGGTCGCTCGATTTTTTTAGTCAAAGCACTTGTTATACATTTTTGGAAAGCTAAGGGGTAGGGGAATCAAAATAACTTGGGTGTCAATTTTTTTTCGGACACTTTGGTGTGATTTTCGGACAAATACGACGGTCGCAGGCAAAAATCATAGGTTGAAAAATTAATGAAAATTTTAGCTTGAGAAAACGGAGACCTGTTATATATTTTTGGAAAGCTCTCAAAAAATTAAGATTAGTGATATATTGCGAGTATAGGTGATTTCAGTACCTTACTCGACATATTGAGCTTCCGAAAGCACAAAAACTGGACAAAACAGCTGTTTCTGGCTGAAAAAAAAACACTGTTTTTAAGGATTAATATCTCGAGTTAGGTAAAGAAATCACCTATACTCGCAATATATCACTGATCTTAATTTTTTGAGAGCTTTCCAAAAATATAAAACAAGTCTCCGTTTTCTCAAGCTAAAATTTTCATTAATTTTTCAACCTATGATTTTTGCCTGCGACCGTCGTATTTGTCCGAAAATCACACCAAAGTGTCCGAAAAAAGATTGGCACCCAAGTTATTTTGATTCCCCTACCCCTTAGCTTTCCAAAAATGTATAACAAGTGCTTTGACTAAAAAAATCAAGCGACCTCAAAAAAACGAACAAATTTCCCCCTACGAGTGGTTCGCAAATTAGTTCTCGTAGTTAATTAGCTTCGTAGAGCCCAAAGGAAGGCCAAAAACCGAAATATGCTGATATAAATGGATATATTCTTATAAAGAGTGCTAGCGTCAGCAACACGAGATGAAATTATTCAGCAGCCCTTCCCATACCAATACGAGTTTGTGAGCAAAATTTGGGCGACAGAATTTATGGCCATTTTTAGCTTTTGGCGAAGCTGACGCGTTAGGCTGCATAAGTCAAAAATGATGATTTGGCCATACAAATCGATAACGTCATTGAATTGATTTCAAATTTGGATCCAAACTCCGGTGTGTGGTGTGGTACCAGACTGCAAAATTTGAATTTTCTACCATCCTCCAATGAAAAGTTACAAGCATATTTCTTAAAATAGTAGTTTGAGAAATAAAATATTTCTCAAATTACGAATTTAAGAAATATTCTTATAAAAAGTGCTTACATCATCAAAACGAAATGTAATTTTGCAGAGGCCCTCCCCCTACAAATGAAAGTTTGTGAGCAAAATTTGGGCGACTAGCTGTTCGTAGTTGAGAATTTATGGCCATTTCTAGCTTTTGGCCAAGTTTACACGTTTGGCTGCATAAGTCGAAAATGATAATTTTGCCATATAAATAGATGACGTCATCGGATTGATTTCAAATTTGGACCGAGACTCCGAAGTATGATGTGGTACAAGACTGCAAAATTTGAAAATGCTGTCATTTTCCAATCAAAAGTTACGAGCATATTTCTTAAATTAGTATTTTGAGAAATATTTTATTTCTCAAATTACGAATTTAAGAAATATTCTTATAAAAAGTGCTAACGTCAGTAAAACGAGATAAAATTTTGCAAAATTTCCTCCTACCAATACGAACTTGTGAGCAAAATTTTGGCAACTGGCTATTCCTAGTTCAGAATTTATGTCCATTTCTAGCTTTTGGCCAAGTTTACAAGTTTGGCTGCATAAGTCGAAAATGATGATTTTGCCATATAAATCGATGACGTCATCGGATTGATTTCAAATTTGGACCGAGACTCCGAAGTATGATGTGGTACAGACTACAAAATTTAAAAATGCTGTCATTTTCCAATCAAAAGTTACGAGCATATTTCTTAAATTAGTATTTTGAGAAATATTTTATTTCTCAAATTACGAATTTAAGAAATATTCTTATAAAAAGTGCTAACGTCAGCAAAACGAGATGAAATTTTACAGAAGCCCTCCTCCTATCAATACCAGCTTGTGAGCAAAATTTGGGCGACTGGCTATTCCTAGTTCAGAATTTATGGCCATTTCTAGCTTTTGGCCAAGTTTACACGTTTGGTTGCCTACTCGACATATTGAGCTTCCGAAAGCACAAAAACTGGACAAAACAGCTGTTTCTGGCTGAAAAAAAAACACTGTTTTTAAGGATTAATATCTCGAGTTAGGTAAAGAAATCACCTATACTCGCAATATATCACTGATCTTAATTTTTTGAGAGCTTTCCAAAAATATAAAACAAGTCTCCGTTTTCTCAAGCTAAAATTTTCATTAATTTTTCAACCTATGATTTTTGCCTGCGACCGTCGTATTTGTCCGAAAATCACACCAAAGTGTCCGAAAAAAGATTGGCACCCAAGTTATTTTGATTCCCCTACCCCTTAGCTTTCCAAAAATGTATAACAAGTGCTTTGACTAAAAAAATCAAGCGACCTCAAAAAAACGAACAAATTTCCCCCTACGAGTGGTTCGCAAATTAGTTCTCGTAGTTAATTAGCTTCGTAGAGCCCAAAGGAAGGCCAAAAACCGAAATATGCTGATATAAATGGATATATTCTTATAAAGAGTGCTAGCGTCAGCAACACGAGATGAAATTATTCAGCAGCCCTTCCCATACCAATACGAGTTTGTGAGCAAAATTTGGGCGACAGAATTTATGGCCATTTTTAGCTTTTGGCGAAGCTGACGCGTTAGGCTGCATAAGTCAAAAATGATGATTTGGCCATACAAATCGATAACGTCATTGAATTGATTTCAAATTTGGACCCAAGCTCCGGTGTGTGGTGTGGTACCAGACTGCAAAATATGAATTTTCTACCATCCTCCAATGAAAAGTTACAAGCATATTTCTTAAAATAGTAGTTTGAGAAATAAAATATTTCTCAAATTACGAATTTAAGAAATATTCTTATAAAAAGTGCTTACATCATCAAAACGAAATGTAATTTTGCAGAGGCCCTCCCCCTACAAATGAAAGTTTGTGAGCAAAATTTGGGCGACTAGCTGTTCGTAGTTGAGAATTTATGGCCATTTCTAGCTTTTGGCCAAGTTTACACGTTTGGCTGCATAAGTCGAAAATGATAATTTTGCCATATAAATAGATGACGTCATCGGATTGATTTCAAATTTGGACCGAGACTCCGAAGTATGATGTGGTACAAGACTGCAAAATTTGAAAATGCTGTCATTTTCCAATCAAAAGTTACGAGCATATTTCTTAAATTAGTATTTTGAGAAATATTTTATTTCTCAAATTACGAATTTAAGAAATATTCTTATAAAAAGTGCTAACGTCAGTAAAACGAGATAAAATTTTGCAAAATTTCCTCCTACCAATACGAACTTGTGAGCAAAATTTTGGCAACTGGCTATTCCTAGTTCAGAATTTATGTCCATTTCTAGCTTTTGGCCAAGTTTACAAGTTTGGCTGCATAAGTCGAAAATGATGATTTTGCCATATAAATCGATGACGTCATCGGATTGATTTCAAATTTGGACCGAGACTCCGAAGTATGATGTGGTACAAGACTACAAAATTTAAAAATGCTGTCATTTTCCAATCAAAAGTTACGAGCATATTTCTTAAATTAGTATTTTGAGAAATATTTTATTTCTCAAATTACGAATTTAAGAAATATTCTTATAAAAAGTGCTAACGTCAGCAAAACGAGATGAAATTTTACAGAAGCCCTCCTCCTATCAATACCAGCTTGTGTAAATCCCCAGTCATAAAAATTATTGGTATATCAATTTCAACTCTTTTGTTTTCAAGTCAGAAAATTCAGTGGGAATAGGGAAAATAGCATAATATTTTGCAGTTAGGATTGGTTTATTTGATTATTTTCAGTGGGGATAAAAAACTTGAAGGATAATTTTCCACCCGGACGATATTTTGGCCAAATTTTCCAGTGGAAAGGGTTCCCAGTGGATCTGTGAGAAGAGGGGTGTATATCAAAAGTTTTAAAAAAAGCCAAAAAGGCTTACTGTATTTTAAGAAATAAAATATTTCTAGAAATGAAATATTTCTAATTTGTAATTTAAGAAATATTTTATTTCTTAAAATACGAAAATGAGAAATACCCTTATAACTTATCAATGGATGATCCAAATGACATAACACTCCACTGATGTAAGGCACAGGTATTGAATTTAGAACACAAAAATTGACTTCATATGCTGACGTCAGCAAATTCTGCTAGAACATTACTCAAATTACGAAAATGAGAAATAATGAACCTAAATGGTATCTGCACGAAATTTTGCTCACAAACTTGTATTAGTAGGAGAAGGGCTTCTGAAAAATTTCATCTCGTTTTGCTGACGTTAGCACTTTTTATAAAAATATTTCTTGAATTCGTAATTTGAGAAATAAAATATTTCTCAAAATACTAATTTAAGAAATATGCTCGTAACTTTTGATTGGAAGATGGCAGCATTTTCAAATTTTGCAGTCTTGTACCACATCATACTCCGGAGTCCCGGTCCAACTTTGAAATCAATCCGATGACGTCATCGATTTATATGGCAAAATTTGGGCGACTGGCTATTCCTAGTTCAGAATTTATGGCCATTTCTAGCTTTTGGCCAAGTTTACACGTTTGGTTGCCTAAGTCGAAAATGATGATTTTGCCATATAAATCGATGACGTCATCGGATTGATTTCAAAGTTGGACCGGGACTCCGGAGTATGATGTGGTACAAGACTGCAAAATTTGAAAATGCTGCCATCTTCCAATCAAAAGTTACGAGCATATTTCTTAAATTAGTATTTTGAGAAATATTTTATTTCTCAAATTACGAATTCAAGAAATATTTTTATAAAAAGTGCTAACGTCAGCAAAACGAGATGAAATTTTTCAGAAGCCCTTCTCCTACTAATACAAGTTTGTGAGCAAAATTTCGTGCAGATACCATTTAGGTTCATTATATTTCTCATTTTCGTAATTTGAGTAATGTTCTAGCAGAATTTGCTGACGTCAGCATATGAAGTCAATTTTTTGTGTTCTAAACTGTCAATACCTGTGCCTTACATCAGTGGAGTGTTATGTCATTTGGATCATCCATTGATAAGTTATAAGGGTATTTCTCATTTTCGTATTTTAAGAAATAAAATATTTCTTAAATTACAAATTAGAAATATTTCATTTCTAGAAATATTTTATTTCTTAAAATACAGTAAGCCTTTTTGGCTTTTTTTAAAACTTTTGATATACACCCCTCTTCTCACAGATCCACTGGGAACCCTTTCCACTGGAAAATTTGGCCAAAATATCGTCCGGGTGGAAAATTATCCTTCAAGTTTTTTATCCCCACTGAAAATAATCAAATAAACCAATCCTAACTGCAAAATATTATGCTATTTTCCCTATTCCCACTGAATTTTCTGACTTGAAAACAAAAGAGTTGAAATTGATATACCAATAATTTTTATGACTGGGGATTTCAATTCTTTTGTTTTCAAGTCAGAAAATTCAGTTGGGATGGGAAAAGTAGCATAATATTTTTCAGTAAGGATTGGTTTATTTGATTATTTTCAGTGGGGACAAAACATTCGGGATAATTTTCTACCGGGACGATATTTTGGCCAAATTTACCAATGGGAAGGGGTCCCAGTAGGTCTGCGAGATGGGGTGTTAATAAAATCAAATAATTTTCAAAATTTGTTCATTAATGAAAAACACTTTAGTAGTATTTTTTATTGAACATTTTCATTTATTGGCCTTTATTTGCTTCGTTTTTAACTGTGAGTCCAACATTCACTTATCAATTAATCAAAAAGTAAAAAAAACACACTTTAAAGTAAGTAGTATTTTTTATTGAACTTTTTCATTTATATATTTATTATTTATATATTTAATAGTTATTTTTCATTCGTTTTTAATTGTAACTTGAACATTTAACAATTAAAGTGAAAAAATATCAACGTTTTGAATATATTTAATAAATTTCTGGCGAAATCGATACTGATAAAATCATAATCGATCACGCTAGTCCAGTCATAATATCAAACCTGAGAAGCTGGAACGTTCTTTGGTAAAATTTAATATCAAAAGTAGAATTAAGATTAGTATACTGTTCAGTCAGTACAGTTTTCTGAACAACACAAAGGCACGGAAGAAATGGACCAAATTTACATCACCGCTATTATATTATACTCTATTGCTGCTATCCTTCATTGCTTTGGAATATTCATCCTCACCCAAATCAAAACAAATGCATTATGTTCACCAACACAAAAACTATACTTGCGCGTCCTTTGCCTGGTGGAAGCTTTAATCTCATTCACATCAGTTGCCAGATTAATTGCCCTATTATTCAACGAAAGAAATTTCCGACCACTCGAATACTGGCATATTGGTTTTTTAAATACATTATACATCTCAATAATGGGTTTGTTGACTTTTGATCGATTCTTGAATGTTTATTTCAACATCAAATATCATCTTTACTGTACCAGTAAAACATCCAAAATAGCTCTCATGTTAGCAACTGCTTTTTCAATATTAGTCACAATAACATGGTATTTGTTAAGTCAGCAAGGACTTAGGGATCAAACTCTTGTATATATCATACTTGTCTTAGATTCGAGCTTTGTATTAATAGCTACCCTAACATACGTTTACATGTACTATAAGATTCGCAAATTACGTCAGCTAGGATTGAATCAAACACGGCACATCATAACTAATAACAGTCGTCGAAGTCACCAAAGCGAGATTACAACTGAAAAAGCCGCTAAGCAAACACCAAAAGAAGTTAAAACGGGATTTTATTTCCCAACGCTAATCATTGTCAGTTTTTTAATCTTTTGGACAGCGCCGAATCAAGTCCTTTGCGTTTTTACATTAAAGGGTATTCGAATGAGTCGCCAATTTAAAGACATCTTGAATATGTTTTATCCAATCGGATTCATCCTAGACGCAATTTTTTATCTGACATTACCACACATGGAAACTATAAGACGCATCTTCAGACTGACACATTCAAGAACAATGAAGGTATCTTCTGAATCGAATCATCATAAGACTTTAGAAGAAATCAGAACAACTTCTATCTAAAGTGTCGAGAGTGTATGATTTGAGGAAAATTATATGATTTTTTTCATGAATTATTGTGAAAAGTTCAATAATCATTTGTCCGCCCTGAGCCTTGAGTATTTTTTATTTCTTAGTTTTTGTTATAGACTCTACCTACTACATATTTACCGGGACATGGTGATTTTTTCGTTTTACAGGACATTACTAAATCTTATAGATTCCCGGGATTGAGTTACTTAAAGTCTTAAAAGGCGTGATATATATTTTTATTTTTAAGATGTCCTGGTATGATTACAAAGTGAGTAAAATCGCTATGAACTGATTGATCATATCGGGACAAACTAAATTGTCCTGAGTAAGTATTTAATAAAATGAGTGGCAGAGAAAGGTGGAATGTAAAACTGGTTGTTGCAATTGACAGTGAAACCAGGAAAATATAATCAGTCATTATAGGAACATTTCAAATGTCCCGGTAGTGCTTCAGAAAATGGTTAACATAAGGAAAGCTGGAATAAAATGCTTCATCGGGTTTTCAAAATCAAATACTGCGGTCACACCTGAAGCTAACTCGCTTACTAAAAGAATTGTAGTCAAACTGTTGTAATTTGCCACGATTACATCATGTACAAGGGGAGTTTCCATTGTCATAAAACAAGAACTAATAAAAGAAAAGTGTATCAACTAATGTATATTTTTTGGATTATTGTACTAAGTTACTATGAGCCGTGTTGCCCTGGGCTAGCTCTGTGCCGATGCTATTTGCTAGTTTTTTTCAAATTTTTAATCAACTCTCAGGTATTATACTTTACATGTTGAAATGAACAGAAAACATGTCCAATTTTCTGAGTACAAAATAGTACTTGAGGTCTCTCTGCTTGATGTTTAGCAACTAAAGAGAAGGTTCGAGGGTAAATAGAGAAATCCAGGGAAAGAAGTGGCGTCCTTCCCTACTTTACGATAGACAGCTAGGGAAAAGAAACCTTCAAAGCGCAAACTTACTTGATTACTTACTAGGCAAAAATAGGAGCTTGGGAACGCTCCAGACGGTAAGGGTGGGTTTTTAATCTTGTCCAGATCTCTAAGAGTCAAATAACAACAAAAATTCAAAAGGTTTCTCCAAGGGTCGGGATCTTTCCCAATTTGGGTATTTTTAAGGTTACGACAATTATGAAAATTATGAAAAATCTTTCTAAAGGTTGTTACTTCGCTAGAATTTTAGTTTTCCTTAAAAGCCAGGTCCAGTGCGCACATACACGACATTATCTAACCATAGTAGCCCCATATATTTTTTTAATATACTATATGTGCTATACAAATAAAACTAAATAAAATGAAAGTTTCTCCTGTCTCGATCTCAAGATTTATGTATCGAAATTAGACAAGATATGTTTTGGACAGGTCTATTTTGCTCCACTTCTTGTCAAAAGTTGTTTAGCATTACTCAGAAGCAGCCGGCGGAGAGATTTTTTAGAAATATGTGTTCTTATCTTCGAGGAGACCAAATGTTATGACTTTTCAATTTGTTTTACAAATGATGTGTTCTGATTTCTAGGAAACATTTATCGCAATATTTGTCTTTTAAACTTATACTTTATGGTTTGATCAGAGATTTGGGAAAAGAGGATAAGAAATGCGCTATCCATCTATTTGAAGCTAGGCTGTAGAATCTTTTGTTTCTATTGAAATGTCTGCGGCCGATCGATTGTTTTTATTCTGGACCAATCAGAGCGCTTGATTCGTTATGCGCACAAGACTAGAAGTACAAACAAAAAATGGCAGCCGTGATTGATATCGAAAGTGAAATAATTTTTTTTTTAAATCGTGGATTTTGATATTTTCTATAAGCACTTTTCACTTTGAACGCAGTGTTTCTCAAGCCTTCGTCGTTGTGCTTGAAGGGGAGAATTTCCCAGCTTTGACCAAAATATTTTCCTTATAGAATGATCGAATCAATTTATACATACTGTAGCTAAAAGAATTGAAATTCACATTATAAAACCAAAAATGATAAGCTTGTAAAACTAGGATAATTTTTGGTTATTTCTTGGACTAGAGTTTCTAAGAAACAATATCATAGAGGCCTCTTCAGCCGGGTAGTGATGTTGGGTATTAAAACAAATTGGAAACAGGACAAAAATAGAGCTCAAAAGAAAGAAAGAAAAAGCATGCGATGATAATTCATGATATCAATGCTAGAAGATCACAAATATCATGAAATCTTACTTTTAAGAGCTTTATATGAACTCGAAACAATAAAGCATAAAATCTGATAAAATAATCCAAAAACATTATTGAAAAAAATACAATAGTTATACAAAACAGCTCCATCTAGGGATTTCCCTTGATATAATGAAATATCTATCTGGCAAATAAAACAGTATAATAAAAGTGCATAAGAATTAAAAATTAAAAATATCCTTCTCTTAGTAGAAAACATTTATGCAACTCTTTTAATTTGTAAATGCTGCTAAAAAAGGTTAAATTTTTCTAAAAAAGATTAAACCCATTTTTTGATTCACCTTCATTTATAACACCTGGGAAAATAAAGATGTATTGCATGAAAAAAATCAATATCACTCATGACTTTCCATTGAAATAAAATTGAGAAGACTATAAAAAAAAGACTAAAACCTTCCAACTGATTTTAAATTAGTACATTGATTCAGATTGTATAACTTGAAAGCTGGACTAAAATATTATATCACTGCTCCATAGAGGACTAAATTCAACAGATGTGTAACTCATTGCTAAAAAATTAAATACATTTACATTTGGAAAAAATATTGGAAAAATAACATCAGAAAAACTTGTTACATAACAACAAGTGAAAATATGTGTTCAAGTAGAATTGTAAAATTTAAATAGAAGCACTTTTGGGGTCTCCTAGTTTGTTTACATTTGGTAATTTTGGCCCACATGTTTCCTGGCTCTGATGACTTGTTTGGACCATCTTTCCAGGGACAACCTGGATACAAAACAAAGATCCAAATAAATACAGATTCGATAAAAATTCTCCAGCCTGATCAAATTTACATAATACGTATATGGAAATCCACTTTTTCCAGAGAACATTTTCCAAGTATATGTCCAATTTCAAAGGATATGTAGGCGGTGCTCAACCAGGTTCAACTGTTCATATCCACGGTTGTCCAGAAAACATTTACAAAATATTAACATCCTCTGCATAATTATTCCATTCTGTTTTGGTCAAGCTAAATAATGCACGTAATATAGTTTCTGCAGGTTTAATCTCATTTTTTAGCAGACTTTTCAATGCCTTAACGTGACGGTCAAAATGCAAAAATGTTGAGTCATCCTGAGTCAATCTTTACTTCATTGCACCAGTGCTTGGATGGCCCATACTTAACTTTCTGTGGAATGGTTTTTCTGGGTAGTGTTGTTATAAAAAGTATTTTGTAGAGAAAATGACGATAACTAGCCCTGAAAATATATGAAATGAAAATCTACTGTAAAAATAGGGCTTTTTTGTTTTTGTATAAGCAATAATCTGCATGAATTACCCTAACACAGACTGTAAAGTCCACCGATGAAATAATGTTTTGGTTTCAAAATTGCCCAAGCCTTGTGAGTCAATCCACTGACCGGTCAAAATCATGGCCCATCAATAGTCAGACTTTATAATAAATATCACATGTCGAGGTTATTTGAACTTTACAATGTTTTTATTAACCGAAACTTGAAATTTCCAACCCAAAAGTCAGTGGTTTCCCTAGATACACCTAGATAAAGCTAAAAGTACCACAGAGGAAATCAAGTATACTTACTGAATCTCAAGTCCATTACCATGGAGGAAGTTTTTCTAAGATGACACTATTTTTTTCATCTAAAAGTTGAAAAAAACAACAAAATTATCAATCGATTTTGCCCATCTAAAATCAAAATGCCGAGAAGTTTTAGAGAGTGCCCAGGAAAACTAAGGCATAGGTGGTCACAATCAACCTTCCTACTACCCATAAAAATTATGTCTGCAACACAAAAAATTCATTCAGAGCAATACAAGCCAGAAAGAAATTGGTCCCGATTTTTCAAAATTTCAAGCATGCCTCATGTCCGCCATCTTTACTCCCAGAATATAGAATGATTTTCCTCGATTTTCTCAGGGGAAACCCCCAGAAGATCAAAGATTCACTCCCCAGTCTCTTTTTCACAAAGAACTCACTGGAAAGCTTTATTCAAGGACTTCTTTCTTGAACATTGGTTAACCTGTACGTAACGCCATTTTGTTTCGGCCTTCCTTCTTGCTCAACTATTCTACAGCCTTGCTTCTTCAAAGGGTGCCGAATTCAAAGGGAAAGAATAGGAAAACAGCGAGCGGCAGCGGCGTTTCTTATCCTCTTTTCCCAAATCTCTGGTTTGATGTGTTCTAAAATCTATCTTTATCCGCGAAATATGTGTTTCTAAGGTTACTAGGCAACAAGATTAAATCAATTTTCTCTTAATTCTGTACCCCTGTCCTTTTAAAACAACAAGAACAGGTTAGATGACCTAGATTATACCCCTGTCTCGTCAGAACACATCATCATTTCCAGCTGATTAATTTTTTAATATATGATCAGAACAGATCAAAATTTCTAGCTGAAGTATGTTCTCAGAACACATCGGAAAAAAAGATCGCCTCGACGGCTGCTTTCGATTACTGTGGGTAGCAGTATAGCTACCATTAGCATAGCATAGCTAAATCATTGCGTAAAAATCCTTAAATTCTGAGAACAACCTACCATTAGTGGCGTTGTGGCAGCCCAGCGGAGCTTTTTTGGAAGGCAGGGTGCCGAAGAGTAAAGGGGCGCCAAAACAGATTTTTTGAAACGCCTCCATTTTTAAATATTTCATCATATGCGCCTTAAAGTGCACCCCACGACCAATTTTTCTAAAATAATTTTGAAAATTTTTTCGCTCGCTCCGCTCGCTATTTAATACTTTGTTCACGTTTCTTTGAAATCTAGCAAATTCGTTCAGCGTTGCTTGTTTCTTTTGATTTTTTCATTTTTCTCCTTAGTGCTATCTAACTTTCATCATCAGGTAGGTCCATTCAGCACCTAGCTTGTTTTGAATTAATCTTTCGCGATTGTCGAAGCATGAAATTCGCTGTGTTCATTTGATCCTTTATCCTTTTCGTCATTTGATTCTTGATCCTTTTCGTCATTTGACAATTGACAATTGCTCCATTTTAAAATAATCTTTTCATTCTTACCCTGTGACTTTTGAAGTAAACCAATACAGGAAAAGGTTAGTCCAGCGACACACGATTTGGTTTCTCCCGGCTTACCAAAAAGAATTGGTGTCGGCACACCTTCTATTTTATCTTTCAAAAAGTTGAAAAGCTGCACAATCACCACGGCGCCAAGAGTAGCCACAAAGTTGTCCTCAAAAAATTGCAGCACTTCAGTCATCGTTTCTGTTTCGTATGTAAGAGTTGCTATAGCAAAAAATCAGCGACAGTGGAGCGACCTTAGTGTAGTGGTAGAGCATCCGGCTACGGTTCGCAAGGTTGTGGGTTTAACCCCCAGCCGGGTCATACCAAAGATTTCCAAAATGGTACTTGATGCCTCTCTGCTTGATGCTCAGCAACTAAGAGAAGGATCAAGGGTAAGTGGAGAAATCCAGGGAGAAAGAGTGGCGCCCTCCCCTACTTTCGGGTAGATAGCTATCGAAAGAGGAGCCTTCGGGTCGCCTCCGACTGCAGTCGCAGACTTACTTACTATAGCAAAAAAAGTACATATAAGAGACTAACGGATTAGAAACAGTAGATTGTGTCTTTCCGCTTGATTTTTCATTATTTATTACAAAGTAATAGTAAATAGTAATAATCAAACTAAGTTCTAAGCTGATTGACTTCTAAAATTGATGTGTTTTTTTTCTGTTTTTTTTTTGGGGGTCAATCACAGAAGAGATCGGGCTTTTGAACAACGAGACTTCGTCGAAAGATTGACCAAGATGCCATTGCGCTGTCTGTTTCTTAACATAGGAGAGCTTTTATTTGGAAAGTTTGCATTACATGCATGTATGTAATGTCATTGATGACGCGACATCTTCTGATTTCTTATAGAACTTTTGGTAATCTTCTTTCGGTACTGCGTTACTTTTTCCATGCGTGTGTGGAACTCGCATACCTTAACCGCTCCATACTTAAACTTTTCACCAATTAGTACAGTTACCGTAGATTTTCCTGTGAACTTTTTGAAGTGTAGCCTGTTTCGTTTTTCATATATAGTACTTGAAAAAGGCACTCAGGATCTTGGAAGATAAAACCACCAAAGCTAGTAGCTACTTTTAGGGTATAAATGCTCTCTTTTGGTCAAAGAAATACCACTGATGATACAAAAGAACACTTGATACACCCCCTTCTCACGGACTCCGTGGGATTTTATCAGCCTGTGGGGGTAAAAATAACGGACCGAAACTTGATGGGGATCGATAGTCCCATGTTTCTAATGGCTTGGGATTTGAATGTTTTCTAGACTAAAAATTCAGTGGGGAGTGAAAAAATAGCACAATATTTTGCAGTGGGGATTGCTTATCTGATTATTTTCAGCGGAGACGACATTTTGGCCAATTTTTCTTGTGAGAAGGGTTTCCAGTGGACCTGTGAGAAAGGGGTGTCTTGATTATGATGCAGAATGTTACAAAGCCATTTCTTTTAGAATTAATCTTCCGCAATTGTCGAAACATAAAATTCGCTGTGAAATATGAAAATCTCTCGCATTTAAAAAAGTGAAATTTTCTCGAATTGAAACATTATAATCTTGTATTTTAAAAGTATAATTGTGCAATAGTGCAATTGTTTCGCATTTAAAAAATAACATATCTTGATTATGATGCAGAATGTTACAAAGCCATTTCTTTTAGAATTAATCTTCCGCAATTGTCGAAACATAAAATTCGCTGTGAAATATGAAAATCTCTCGCATTTAAAAAAGTGAAATTTTCTCACATTGAAACATGATAATCTTGTATTTTAAAAGTATAATTGTGCAATAGTGCAATTGTTTCGCATTTAAAAAATAACATATCTCGCATTTGTTTCGCTTTTAAAAAGGCTTGTAAATTTACTAATAATTATAAATTTTCAACAAGCACAAAACCGCTATCCAATTCAAATGCTATCAAAAGTTGCAACTTTTTTTTTTCCGCTGCAGATAATGTTGAGACGGACTAAATTGCAACTTGCCCTTTATTGCATCAGGGGGTGTTAAAGAAGGGAGACTTACGCTAAATTTAAAGGGACATTTTTCTTTGTTTTCCCTTTGTCTCGTGGTTTTCAATGGCGGTTCCATGTCTGTAACCCTAGAAAATTAAAAACCTCCATCACTTCACCTACTCCCGCTTATAAAAACCAACAAAATCCGATGTTTTGATTTTGCAAGCATCTGATTGGCTAATCCACGCCTTTTCAAAAAAGCTGATTGGCTAATTCCGTATCAAAAGATTTTTTTGTGAACAAAGAGGGTTACGGACATAGAACCGTAAAAAAACTCAGTTAGTCTTCCTTCTTTAAAAGAAAATTTGACAGTAAAGCTAAAACAATTCATTACTGGACCAGGGTTTTTTTGTAATGACTAAACTTTTTTCAAATCTCATACAAAGTTCGAATTGGAATAAAACCTATCAATAAATTTCGAGCATCTAGACTTCATCAGTCATACACAACTCATCCGTGGTCTTAAAGGGCATTTCATTTAATAAGCCATATTTATAGCATTTTTGAACAAAAGGAGAAGAGAGAAGAGAAGCCTTTATATCCTTTAAGCGCCACACGAGCATACTAGTACTACTGTAAGATCCCGAATAAAATGTCCCACCCGGTTTTTAATTTTCTAAAAAATTTCGGACCCCCTTCCCCTGTTTTTATAAGATTTTGAAAAAATTTCATTGGAGACCTTAGAGTAGAAATTTGATCACCACTGTACCAAAGTACAGTAGAGTCTTTATAACCCCGAACCTCTTTAAACTCAAATGTCTCCTTAACTCGAACATGGCTCCGGGTCCCTTCAGACAACAAAGCCTTATACACACGTTTCAGTGAACCGGATTTTCGAACTCGAACAAACCTGTATTCCCCGTGAGTGTTGGAGCTATAGACTTTCCTGTAAGTAAATTTTATTTTTTTATCATGTACCATCCAGTAATTTTAGCACAGCACCGATCAATATATTCTTTTTTAAGGAAAATAGAGATACCATAATATGCAAGTCATCCAGTAGACATCAAATATTCCACTTCAGAATGACGTGAAAAAGAACGTATGTGGGAAAAAACAGGCAATCCTTGACTACGGATCAGATTTCAAGATATTCAATAATTTCATATCTTTAACCATTAGCGTAACACGACCAGCATGTAAGGCGCAAAGGTTTGAGTCTTGAAAAATTTCTGACAATAAAAACTTCTGTTGCTTCTTGGAGGGCCTCCAGTGCTATTGTTTGTATCCGGAGATGTTCTGCACCAGCACTGCATAAAAGTTCTTTAATTAAACGACAAAAACTCAACTTAGGTATAAGATTTAATGTGGTCCGTTGGTAAAATCGAATTTCTCCGAAAGTTTTAATTAACGATTGCTTCATTCTCCTTAAAGAATAAAACACACATACGTGATTTAGCCACTGATGGCTAGTCTCTATATGAAACTTAGCAAATGTCTTTTCAATTTAGGCCACAATTTCACCATAACTTCTTTTTGATAAGTTTTTATTTCTGCGTGTTCTCTTTCTGATAAGTTTGAAAAGGTTTTCTATAATGTTCAAATATGGGGAACGCACAGGGATTTAGACCAAATAGTAGTTTTTGTTTTCCCAAGTTTTTCTGCACATAGCAGGATTTTGTTTGGGGTACCCATCCGTTAGGAATGTACGGCTTTTCAACAATTTCTTCGAAGAGTTTTTCCTTGATTATTTTTAAAAAATTTGACGGTGATAAATCACCACACCTTTATGACGTGCCGTTTGTTGCAAAAAAATTTTTTTTAATAAAACAAAAAAGACAGATGTCGCGAGGTAAAAAACGAAAATGTCGCGTGCTAAAAAACGAAAATGTCGTGTGCTAAAAAACGAAAATGTCGCGTGGTAAAAAGAGGAAAATGTCGCGTGATAAAAAACGTAAATGTCGCGTGCTAAAAAACGAAAATGTCGCGAGGTAAAAAGACGAAAATGTCGCGTGATAAAAAAACGAAAATGTCGCGTGCTAAAAAGAGGTAAATGTGGGTCTGTAAAATAAACAAAAGTAAAAAATGAAACTGAAGCCGCGCAGCTTTCCAATGTAATAGACCTAATTTTTTATATAAAGTTCACGTAATTTTCTTCTTTTTTGGTGAGAACTGCTCTTTAATAGTTGATAATCTCCAGTATGGTTCTTATTGACATTATGAACTAGATTATATAGATTTAAAACTGAACCATTGTCAGAAACTGGTTATACGACAGAGAGAGAACAGCAGAAATCAAGTTGTGCTTATTCCAGACGCGGCTTTCTAATACTATGCATAAAGTAATACTCTTCTCCCCTTCTAATACTCGCATAGAAGCTGTCGTTGTTGTCACTATGATGTTGATAAAGCCTATTTTCTTTATCGAAGCAATCATAAAAACTACCACAAACACCCCTTCTAAATACTTTTTCCATTGTAGTTGCCGCTTTTTCCGTTGGTGTTTTCCGTTGATGTTCTGTTCGTCGTTGCTGCTTTGTTTGTTGGTGTTTTCTATGTTCTGAAGAAGAGCCAATATTCATTTGGGTTTTCGGTGTGGAGACCTACACACTTACCAACGAGAGACTTCCGATCACAAACGGAAGCATCCAGCTCCACCTCTACCTCAACTTTCTCCAACCCGGTCACATCCTTATGTTTCTTCTTCTCTCTCTTGGGGGTACTTCTTTTCCGGTTCTTTTTCGCTTATTTTGCCATTTGCCGTTTTGCGTTTCTTGGCTTCTCCGTTGCTGCTTTGTCCGTTGGTGTTTTCTATGTTCTGTTCGTCGTTGCCGCTTTTTCCGTTGGTGTTTTCTATGTTCTGTTCGTCATTGCGACTTTCTCCGTTGGTGTTTTCTATGTTCTGTTCGTTGTTGCGGCTTTTTCCGTTGGTGTTTTCTATGTTCTGTTCGTCATTGCGACTTTCTCCGTTGGTGTTTTCTATGTTCTGTTCGTCGTTGCGGCTTTGTTCGTTGGTGTTTTCTATGTTCTGTTCGTCGTTGCGGCTTTGTCCGTTGGTGTTTTCTATGTTCTGTTCGTCATTGCGACTTTCTCCGTTGGTGTTTTCTATGTTCTGTTCGTCGTTGCGGCTTTGTTCGTTGGTGTTTTCTATGTTCTGTTCGTCGTTGCGGCTTTGTCCGTTGGTGTTTTCTATGTTCTGTTCGTCATTGCGACTTTCTCTGTTGGTGTTTTCCATGTTCTGTTCGTCGTTGCGGCTTTTCCCGTTGGTGTTTTCTATGTTTTATCCGTCGTTGCGGCTTTGTCCGTTGGTGTTTTCCATGTTTTATCCGTCGTTGCGGCTTTGTTCGTTGGTGTTTTCTATGTTTTATCCGTCGTTGCCGCTTTTTCCGTTGGTGTTTTCTATGTTCTGTTCGTCATTGCGACTTTCTCCGTTGGTGTTTTCTATGTTCTGTTCGTTGTTGCGGCTTTTTCCGTTGGTGTTTTCTATGTTCTGTTCGTCATTGCGACTTTCTCCGTTGGTGTTTTCTATGTTCTGTTCGTCGTTGCGGCTTTGTTCGTTGGTGTTTTCTATGTTCTGTTCGTCGTTGCGGCTTTGTTCGTTCGTGTTTTCTATGTTTTATCCGTCGTTGCGGCTTTGTTCGTTGGTGTTTTCTATGTTCTGTTCGTCGTTGCGGCTTTGTCCGTTGGTGTTTTCTATGTTCTGTCCGTCGTTGCGGCTTTGTTCGTTGGTGTTTTCCATGTTCTGTTCGTTGTTGCGGCTTTGTCCGTTGGTGTTTTCTATGTTTTATCCGTCGTTGCGGCTTTGTTCGTTGGTGTTTTCTATGTTCTGTTCGTCGTTGCGGCTTTGTTCGTTCGTGTTTTCTATGTTTTATCCGTCGTTGCGGCTTTGTTCGTTGGTGTTTTCTATGTTCTGTTCGTCGTTGCCGCCTTGTCCGTTGGTGTTTTCCATGTTCTGTTCGTCGTTGCCGCTTTGCCCGTTGGTGTTTTTCTGTATGTTTCCCCATTAAAGTAGTACAGTAGAGAGCCAATCAAATTTTCGGGCTTAAGGGGTTTTGCCTGTGACCACGTCAGTTTTTGGGGCATAAAAAATTTGCCAGGCCTTAGCAGAAAACCCCCCTCGCGAAAAAGTATTTGAATTATTATTCTTTGAATTGAACCAGGTTTGGTTGCATCGCAAAAAAGATGTCAAGGATCATAAGATTTAGCCCCCTACTAACAGGCAGGATTTAATTTGGATGAGCAGTAACATTTTCGCGAATAAATGATGGTTAGGTCGAAACTAGGGTGAATATATTAAAAAAGGTGTACTTTCGAGCCTAGATTATAAAAATCGGACGATGCATGAAAATGTTTAGAGTTGGTCGAGACTTAATTTAGCGGGTTTAGAGCAAATTATGGGCATATCGAAAAATAAAAATTCACTTATACCAGGAGCCCTGAGTTTCCCTCGTTCCCAGTATTATTGGTAATTTCGATGATGCTTATCGTAGATGGCACCATCAATAAACGTCGAAGAGCCGAGAACTTGCTGGCAACAAAGTTGTGTAAAATTAGAATCGGTTCGCGAAGCCCAAAGTGTGCCTGAAACTGTACATCTATATAATAATAAGAATAATAAAGAATAACTCGCGAAACGATCCTTTAGGTAAGGAAGGAATTTTTTTCCTTCATTGTCCTCTTTCAAGAACCACGAAAATAATGCGCCCTCCTCATTGTGGTCGATTGAATGCCCGTTTCCATTTTTTGACAGATAAACAACAAATCCATGATGGTGGTGTTGTTCTTCTAAACCCATAAGCTAAGAAAATAAATACCGATTCCACTCTTTAGTCTTTACTAAATTGTCAAGGACAACTTTAGATTTCATCACTAATTTGGCACCTGTTGGCGATTTAGGGAAAAAATGACACTTACAAAAAGATCAATTGAAACCGAACGGAAAAAGATTTTTCAATTCTGTTTGAAGTTTCTGAAAGCCAAGGATACTCTTTAACATATTTGCCGGTTGTTATACCCTTATGGTATAACAACCGGCAAATATTTTAAATCCTTAAAATCAATGCTTAATACGAGTAAAAATGTTGAAAAGTTATGACGTCATAGAAAATGACGTCTAAATATTTTTGGAATTTTTTTTGTTTTTTCAATGTCCTTTTTTGATACGTAAAATTTGTGAAAATTTGACTCAATTTTGATAAGTATTCAAGAAGTTATGAGCATTTTAAGGTTTTTAAGTTTTAAAGGATTTTAGTTGGAGTTTATGGCCGGTGTTATAAATAAAAGTCATAAAATTTGATGCAGTGGGGGTACAAACTTGAAATTTGGCAGAATTTTGTCTTATATATTTTGATTAATTGTCAGAAAATTTCAGGGTGTTTCAAAAAGTTTTCCAGGAGTTATTTGGCAAAAAGCATGTGCGTGGTGTAAAACACACTCTAATAGGGTTAAGCTTTTCCAAGCAAAAAAAAGTGAATATCGCGACGCTTCTCATTGGGTTAATTACGTGAACTTCTTTTGTTCCTTGGCAGAAAATCCTACCAAGGCAAAAATACTGCATCTAAGTAAATCTGTGCCTGCAGTCTGTGCAATTTGACGTCAAACGAATCTTTTTCGTTTATCCATTGATTTGGGACTAAAATCCAAAAAATGGCCGTCAAAGATTTGGCTTGACCGAGGTTGAGTACAGCCTTTAGGGTTTTATTTAATTTCTACATGGTTCAATGTGGGACAGGCTAAAACGAAAGTTGCCTGATTTCATTAAAATTTCATTTAAACGGAAGTCTCTTCTTACCCTGCCATGAATTCTGTACCTCTCCGTCGTAAGACATGTCTTTCCCAGAGGTTTATAATCAATGGCTGTTTTGCCCACCTTTTTCTGCTTCACTCCACATTCAGCACACGTCATTTGGTTGCAAAAGAGATGACCACTGTAATCTTCATTTTGACATTTCTAGAAATAGAAACAACCAATCATTTATCAATTCATCAACTAATCAAATCTAATAAACTTTAAACGATAAATTATGTTATATCATGGTTCCATTTGGTAATAAAAAAAATCTGTATGAATCTGCTGAAAGAAATCTGTATGTTAAACAACATATTAAAATTTTGAAATCAGACCTAACTTTCAACAATAAATACCTTATCGGGGAAAACTTCGTCGGGGAAAAGTGACGAAATTTCGGCCAAATGACGAATATTTTTCCCCGCCGAAAATTTTCCCCGGCCTTAATGCGTTTACCAAAACCAGCAAGTGACGAATATTTTTCCCCGACGAAAATTTTCCCCGACGAAGTTTTCCCCGATAAGGTACCACAATTCATGATGAAAATAATAAAATATAAGAAACTTCAGGGGGTACTTTTGGGTACTGGGTATGTGCGTGCCTTGTGAGAGTGTCACCACAAAACATAACCCAGATGTTTTGTTTAATGGTGTCCATAACTTTCTTTAGACGCAAACATTACTATATAAAAAGAGGCCTGCAAGTTTTTAACCGATATTTTAAGCACGAGACTGTGGATTATATTTCAAGTGGTACCTGCAGAAAAGCAATGGCAGTGTCAAAAATTAACGCGCTACATCATTTTAAGTATTCAAGAAAAGCTAGACCTAATGCTCACATTGCATTTACACCGCTATTCAGTAGTGCTTAGAGTACCAGGTAAGGAAACTGCGATAAAAGAATTTGTGGTTAGCCGGGATAGGTACTGCATAATTGTCTTACCTTCCAAGCCTTCTGCCATGTTCCTGCAATATCTCAAAATTTGTTCACGTGTCACGGACGCCCTAGCGGTCTTCAGCTTGTCGCCTTTCCGAATGTGGCGCCGAACAAAACGTCTGACCCGTTAGTCAGACGGTCTACTCTTCCGCGATCTAAATTTCTTTATAGTAATGATCAATAAATCCCAGCTGGCACACAACGTTGTTTTAACGTTCAAATAACGTTAATTGGACGTTATGAATGTCACATGGACGTTGTTTTGACGTTGTGTGCCGGCTGGGATATGAGACACCCGTTTTTCATTTCATTGTTACATTCCAGAGTACAAAAATAAGCTGTGCAACAATCGACAATGACCTCACCGAAATCTGTCTATGAGACAGGGGCTGTGAGAGAGAAATGGCATTTGTAGCATTTCACCCGCCTAACCCCTGTCTCGCGACTCCAAATGCACGCACAATCTTGCTAACTCTTGGACCAAGCTTGCGAGATAGTTTTCAGTTTGCTCTGATATGAATGGGCGTCCAACTTTTTTCTGAGTATAAGCGTGTATAATGCCTGTTAACGAATGTCAAACCATCGGGCTATGACCAATTTAATAAGTCCCTTCTCCAATGATCTATAAGATATCGCCGTTCATTAATTCTTCAATCAATATGAAATATTTTTCAAATTTTCCTACATTATTCATTATTCAATGCGATGTCTCTAACTGAATATGTTAAGGGACTTTTCTTCTCGTGTTTCGATGTAGGCTGCACGCATCTCTCTGGTATGATTTGACATATTAATCAAAATATTCTCGAAATGCACTATTTTGTGTAATTTATCTCGAATTTTCTCTCCCCTCGATGACCTCTTCTCAGAAGAGCTTTCTTTTGATGATGAGCTGCTATTACTGTTACTGCTGCTACAATTCCAGTTTCCTCATCCTCTTGTCTATCGTGTCAATATTGACACGAAACACGCACTGATTGATAAGTTATTTTTGTGAGCATTTATCTTTTGGGAGGAAACCCGTCTCATCTGGCACACAACGTTTTGTCGACGTTTATCTGACATTCACAACGTCCATATAACGTTAGATGAACGTTCAAACAGCTTTGTGTGCCAGCTGGGAAGGGATCATTCATAATGATAATTAGATCAAGCTTATTATTAACACTCTCGGGAACCAAATTATTTTCCAGTCTTTTTTACAATTATTAAAATCAAAAGTCTTGAATGGTTTCAACATCCGCATTATAAATTTGAGTAGGTAGGTTCGCGCAATACTATAGATTACGTCTCGCCAGCTCAGCTTTGCTTTACTTCTATTACATATACATAAAATATTTCAATTTCTTGTAAGAAGAACCAATTTACTTTTGGAGATCAAGAAATTAATGATGAAAAGAAAAATCTTAAAAATTTTTAAAATATATTTTGTATCACTTGTAATTCTCATTTTAACAATTCTAGAAAGGTATAAATTATATAGTAATATTCTAGCAGACTTCAAATGAAAATATTTTTTTTATGGTCGGATATCATGATCGGATCATGTCCGAAGCAAATATACATGACAAAACTGGGCGGGCATATCCGACGTGTTATTGTTTTCCCGCAGATGAATCATACGAACAGTCTATTCCTCTAAAGAATCCTGCATTGTAACACGCATGCGTAATTTGTCGTTCTTTTAAACCACATGCAGTTAATTTCTGGGGTGGTACAGTCACTTTCGGTCGGGGTTGTGGACGGCAAAATATGTCGTTCTTTATGAAATTTGTCGTTCTTTTTGTCTATTTTTAGTAATGCAGGATTCTTTAGATAAACCTCTTTGAACTATAAACTTACGTTAGTACGATTGTACTTAACTTAGATTGCCCGCTTGGGCTTTCACTTAAATCCTAGAAAAAAAATACTTAATGTGGCTTTTAGTTGAAAGAGTCGAAAAGTTAAATACTAGGGAACAAATCGCCAGCTTAATGAATTATGTCTCATGTTTTATTTGATCATTTTGTGATTTTAATTATAATTTCTTGATATTTTAATGTAATTAGTTTTATAACGAATGTATTGTAAAAATCGAAATATATAATTTCTATAGTGTGTTCCCTTGAATTTTGATATTTTTAGGTTTACGTTTTCCAAAATTTTTGACTACCTTAAAGGAACTAATTTTGGCGGATTTGGGAATTTAGACGAAATTCACCAAAATTAGTTCCCGCCAAAATTAAAAAAAATCGCTATTCGCCAAAATAAGTTCCCGTCAAAATTAAAATTTTTTAGGATATTTGCTGCCCGCCAAAATTAGTTCCCGCCAAAATAAGTTCCCTTAAGGTAAGGCAGTTCATTGCATCTGCTTTCTCCTTTTGTTTTATTTCAGTAAATTTAAAAAGAAAACAAATTCCCTTCAAATGAAATCAAATACTATCTTGGACAATGGAAGGATCTTAATATGTAACTTGATGATCCATCGCCATCAACCTAGTTCAAAAGCCGCAAAGTTGCATCTTCAAAGGTAAATCAAAAATTACAATTACTTAACTTTAAAATTACTTGTCAAGAAACACACAGAGTAAAACAGAACAAATTTGTGCTAGGCTACGTCATATCTTCTTTCGTGTCGAGCGTAAAATTCCTACTCTTCAGGCCTGTTTCCATCGATCGCGCGAGCGTGCACGGTAGGGCAAAATTCTAAAAATAGATTTGGCCGCACACTCCGCGCGATCAATGTTTGATTTCCATCAACAAAGAGGTGAACTCAAGTTGTTTTGGCGCACAAAATTTTTCATTCTTGCAATGACTACTATGGAGCACAGACGTCTTCTCTTGAAGAAGAAACTTTTGCTGTTATTATTTTTACACCGACGTTTAAGGAAAATAAAAACAAGACGACATGAAGTCGAAAATTTCGCCTAGAATTTGAACCGCATGGGAAAAAGAAGAAGTAGAGATTAAAGCTAATCTGAAATCTACTCTACATCGAGCCTTGATGAAACAATTTTACAAGAACAAGGAGACTTAAAATCACTAAAAAAAATAAGACCAATTTAAGAACAATTGCTGTTTAATTTTTAAGAACTCTTACAAAGTATATGCTTATAAAAAATAAATATGCTCACATTGTGCGCCGTCCCTTGTTTACTTTGTAAGAACTAATTACCGAAAGGTATCTCACCGTCTATCAAGAGTTATTTATTTGATTCTTATAAAGTATATGCTTACAAGAAAAGTAAAAATACTCATACTTTACGCCATCCCTTGTTTACTTTGTAAGAATTAATTACCGAAAGGTATATCACCGTCAATCAAGAGTTATTGAGTTGATTCTATAAAGTATATGCTTATAAGAAAAATAAATATGCTCATATTGTTCGCCATCCCTTGTTTACTTTGTAAGAACTAATTACCGAAAGATATATCACCGTCTATCATGAGTTATTGAGTTGATTCTTATAAAGTATATGCTTATAAGAAAAATAAATATGCTCATATTGTTCGCCATCCCTTGTTTACTTTGAAAGACCTAATTACCGAAAGATATATCACCGTCTATCATGAGTTATTGAGTTGATTCTTATAAAGTATATGCTTATAAGAAAAATAAATATGATCATATTGTTCGCTGTCCTTTGTTTACTTTGTAAGAAAATAATTACCGAAAGATATATCACCGTCTATCATGAGTTATTGAGTTGATTCTTATAAAGTATATGCTTATAAGAAAAATAAATATGCTCAATTGTTCGCCATCCCTTGTTTACTTTGTAAGAACTAATTACCGAAAGATATATCACCGTCTATCATGAGTTATTGAGTTTGATTCTTATAAAGTATATGCTTATAAGAAAAATAAATATGCTCATATTGTTCGCCATCCCTTGTTTACTTTGTAAGAACTAATTACCGAAAGATATATCACCGTCTATCATGAGTTATTGAGTTGATTCTTATAAAGTATATGCTTATAAGAAAAATAAATATGCTCATATTGTTCGCTGTCCCTTGTTTACTTTGTAAGAACTAATTACTGAAAGATATATCACCGTCTATCATGAGTTATTGAGTTGATTCTTATAAAGTATATGCTTATAAGAAAAATAAATATGCTCATATTGTTCGCTGTCCTTTGTTTACTTTGTAAGAACTAATTACCGAAAGATATATCACCGTCTATCATGAGTTATTGAGTTGATTCTTATAAAGTATATGCTTATAAGAAAAATAAATATGATCATATTGTTCTCTGTCCCTTGTTTACTTTGTAAGAACTAATTACCGAAAGATATATCACCGTCTATCATGAGTTATTGAGTTGATTCTTATAAAGTATATGCTTATAAGAAAATAAATATGATCATATTGTTCTCTGTCCCTTGTTTACTTTGTAAGAACTAATTACCGAAAGATATATCACCGTCTATCATGAGTTATTGAGTTGATTCTTATAAAGTATATGCTTATAAGAAAAATAAATATGCTCATATTGTTCGCCATCCCTTGTTTACTTTGTAAGAACTAATTACCGAAAGATATATCACCGTCTATCATGAGTTATTGAGTTGATTCTTATAAAGTATATGCTTATAAGAAAAATAAATATGCTCATATTGTTCGCCATCCCTTGTTTACTTTGAAAGACCTAATTACCGAAAGATATATCACCGTCTATCATGAGTTATTGAGTTGATTCTTATAAAGTATATGCTTATAAGAAAAATAAATATGATCATATTGTTCGCTGTCCTTTGTTTACTTTGTAAGAACTAATTACCGAAAGATATATCACCGTCTATCATGAGTTATTGAGTTGATTCTTATAAAGTATATGCTTATAAGAAAAATAAATATGCTCATATTGTTCGCTGTCCTTTGTTTACTTTGTAAGAACTAATTACCGAAAGATATATCACCGTCTATCATGAGTTATTGAGTTGATTCTTATAAAGTATATGCTTATAAGAAAAATAAATATGATCATATTGTTCTCTGTCCCTTGTTTACTTTGTAAGAACTAATTACCGAAAGATATATCACCGTCTATCATGAGTTATTGAGTTGATTCTTATAAAGTATATGCTTATAAGAAAAATAAATATGATCATATTGTTCTCTGTCCCTTGTTTACTTTGTAAGAACTAATTACCGAAAGATATATCACCGTCTATCATGAGTTATTGAGTTGATTCTTATAAAGTATATGCTTATAAGAAAAATAAATATGATCATATTGTTCTCTGTCCCTTGTTTACTTTGTAAGAACTAATTACCGAAAGATATATCACCGTCTATCATGAGTTATTGAGTTGATTCTTATAAAGTATATGCTTATAAGAAAAATAAATATGCTCATATTGTTCGCCATCCCTTGTTTACTTTGTAAGAACTAATTACCGAAAGATATATCACCGTCTATCATGAGTTATTGAGTTGATTCTTATAAAGTATATGCATATAAGAAAAATAAATGGAACGAATTATGTCAAAGAGGCTATCTAGATCATCCAAATTCGCCCGAGGAGTGGGAAAAGGTGTCTACAGATTTTTTTCGATTATGGCAGTTTCCAAACTGTCTTGGTTGTATCGATGGAAAACATGTTGTTATACAGGCCCCTCATAGTACTGGTTCAGTTCATTTTAATCACAAAAAGAGCTTCAGTATAGTATTACTGGCCGTTTGTGACGCTAAGTATAGATTCTTAATGGTTGATATTGGAAGGCCTGGTCGAAACAGTGACAGTGGAATATATGCTACCAGTAAATTAGGATTGGATATAGATGAAAATTTGATTAATTACCCAAGCCGTAAAACACCCATTTATGGTTATGACAGTAGCATCAAATTTCCCTATGTTTTCTTGGCTGATGAAGGATTCGCACTTAAAACTCACATGCTTCGACCATTTCCAAAGAGCTGTAGTCAAAGAGAAGAAATCGTCTTTAATTATAGACTTTGTCGAGCAAGAAGGGTTATCGAAAATAGCTTCGGAATTTTGGCAACTAGGTTCTGAATTTTCCGCAGACCAATAATTGCTGGGGTCGAAAAAATTGAGGCAATAACTAAAGCTTGTGTTGCGCTACACAATTTTCTTATTTCAGAGGAATCAAAAAGTTATGTACCTCAACACGAAAGCGAAATTATTTCTGTAGATGAAATTCACGGACTTGAAAAATTGCCAAGACAAGGATCGAACAATGCGTTGTCTAGTGCTAAATGTATTCGTGAGCAGTTCAAAGAATATTTCAACTCCAGAGAAGGCAGTGTTCCATGGCAACATAATATTTTTGATGTTTAACATACTATATTGTATTTTTTAACTGGATGCATGGAAGTAAAAATATGATATATACCTAAAATGTATAGACCAATATATAACCGAAATATGATCTGAAAATATATCCTAAAAATACAAGCCCTAAAATAAAACTAACTCAAAATGGAATAAAAGAAATAAATGATTTTTAAAAGGATAAAAATTAAAAAGTCTTGTTAAATTGAACTTCATACAAAACTTGTTGCATTTTTATTCTTGCAATCATATTTTGCTCCATTGGCAACTTATCCATTAATGGTGCTAAGCTCCTACAAAAGTCCATGTTCGGGCCCTCATCTTTCTTTTCTGTGGTAGGTTGTACTAATGGTACAACAGGACGCTGTAGTTCGGCATTCACGCTCTTGAGCGAAGATAAGATCTCATTTTCAACTGCATCGCCACGTCGCTGGCGCTTAAACGAGTCACGGTATGGGGCTTTTTGGCTATTTTCTTTACCTTGTCTTGAGCCTGGATGTGTAGGTATTGCGGGTGTTGGGGGAGATTGAAATGGTGTAGAGTTAGATGATGATAAAGTACTGGTAGATAAGAAATTTTCCTCTCGACTTGGTGGGGTGTATTTATCTCCAAGAAACAGCAACTGATCAAAGAAATTACATCTTGGAAGCTTACCACTTTTACTACCACTCTTTAGCAAATGTCGACTTCTTTTTGTGTTGCATCTGGTCCATGCGTCTTTAAGATACTTCCATTGTAGCTTGAGTGATTCAACTGTAAAAAAGAACAATCAATTTAGATATGGAACAAGGGAATAGTTTCTGGATTTTTTTCTTCTTACCGTTTCAATGAATTAGTTGAACCTAGTCAAGGAATTTTTTCTCTTAAAAATTTGTCATCAAGTATATTTTAGATCAATTATTTAGAATGATGCTTAAAATTCAATTGTAAAAATACTTTTAATAACTCACCACCATGGCCAGGGAATTGATGACTTTTGATACTTTGCCAAATGATCTTCTTTCTTGTTGTATCTTTATATCCTGGGTGACTTAGTTGCCACAGAATTGGATAGGGTCGTACAGATTCTATAAGCAACTCCTTATTGATAGAAATTTCAGGTAAAGCTACTGCTTCGCTGCCTTCCCCTATTTCGGTAGAGTTCATCAATAAATTTCTGTTCCTTTCTATCATCCTGTCGTCGGCTTCATCGTCATATTCTTCATCATCAGCACCATTATCACCCTCCAGATCCTCGAAGATATCGTCATTGCCACGGGCGATGGAATTCGCAGAATCCGCTATTTCATTTTTAGATGATATCATTCCCGGACTTAATTGCTCATCATATTGGGTTGGCTGCTGTATTTGTGCATACGTTGGACTTGGTTGTTGCGTTTGTAATTGGTGAAGGTAAGATTGCATGTATAGCTGTTGTTGCTGCTGCTGCTGCTGATATTGAAGCTCGACATTTACTCTTTGGTCACTGATCAAAAATTTTACATTCGGAGTATAATTTTCTTCAGATGTTTTTACTGGAGTTTCATCTGTAAAACTTGCCATCATAAAACTCTACACAACACACACACACACAAATGTAGAATGAAAACAACTTTTGTAGAATTCGTTCGTAGTTGATTTTTGATTTTTGATTCCCTCACAATTGGAATTCCCGCACAATCTGTATGTTTACATTTTTTTTGCATGATCAGCAATTTTTCTCTCACTTGATTGGTTGATGACTAATTGTTTTAAAAAGTACGCTCGTGTACGCTCAGAAAAGTTGAAAATTTTCAGCGTAGAAAAGAGCACAAAAGCGTACAAGAGCGTACACTTTTTGTGTACAAGAAAATTTAATTCATGACGTCAATGTGCTATTTTAGGAAATTTTGCCCTACCGTGCACGCTCGCGCGATCGATGGAAACAGGCCTTTCGGGATATACGCACTGCTCTTGTTTTGATTATTGAATTTCTCAAGATACATCGCATGCGCACCGTCAACTGCTCTAACTTGGGACGAATGGTCGAAACATGGGACTGCTGATATCTGGCCTGTATTTTCAGCTACTGTTAAATCTCTTTGACAACAAATTTGTTTTGATAACTCCACCAAGTTTATCAATCATACTTTCCGTCATAACATGTAACGATAGCGCGGCCTTTTTAACATTCATGATTTAAAATGACCGGACGCCGAATGGAGAATACCCGCCGCCTATTGCCCGATGGGATTAGCAAATAACGAGTGTGAAACTTGCCGCGCGAGTGACGTCAAACGCTCTATCGTTATGCCACTAATTTGGTCTTCTTCGTTTTTTTTCATATTTCGATTTAAAAGCCTACACGCTTTTTTTTTAAGAAACTAGTTTTACCAAGCAGCCTCAATGTTTCTTAAGAAATCGACCTTTTGAGCCTTAAATGTTTCTTACATGTTTCTAAACTTTTTGACATAATCAGCCTATTTTTAATTTCGCATAGCGAAAGTATTACAATTGTCTTTCGCGGCGGCGGTGTAATGAAAAATTTAGAAAACGAAAGTAGTTGAAACTTCTATGGACTCACTCGCTAAGATAAAATTTAATGATTCCAGTCCGCAAGTGCTAGGTAGGTGGAACCAAGCGTTCGTAAACATTGCTCCTTTTTTTAAATGGTGGATTTGATCATGTTGTCAGGCTCTGGATATTTGTATCATGTTTTTGGTGTTTTTAGAGTACTTAAAGAGGCTTATATTTCTTTTAGCATAGTATTTTATGTTTGTGTAGTTAGTAAATATGCACCAATAAAGTGATAGGAATCTTACAATTAAAGAGTTGCTCTTGAACATCTCTACACACAACAACAAATACAGACAAACGTACAGGTATGATCTTCATTTTTACAGGTAGAATTATTTGTTGATATTTGATTAGGTTGTGTTGTAAGAAAGATTATCGTTTACGTAGTATTTTACAGAAGAATTCATAGCAGGGGGTGTCAATCTATAAGTGATAGAAGTTACCTTTTGTTAACTAGGTAGGTGCGATGTGTTAATCGTCATTTTCCAGACTCAATGTCAATTGATGACTAATTTATAACCAACTGATTGATTGGATGTCGATCGATTTCGATAATCGAGACTATTCTAACTGATAATAGATTAGTTTTTTAATCGATTGGACTCGATTGACTGTCAATTGTGATCAATCGAACATATTTATAATAAATCGATGGAAAATCGATCACAATTACAATTGATAGCCAGTCGAGCTTCCCGTAAAATCTTGATTATCGATTGTCTATCAATTATCGAAATCAAACGATATCCAATCCATTGATTATTTATTGATTAGTCATCGATTGGAAAAAATTATCGATTGTATTTATTGAGAGTCTGGCATGTTGGATTGGCGCTTCGTGGGATAGTGGTCATTGGACCTTGGTTGCTACGCAGGCGTCAAAGTTTGGGATTCCCACTCACAGCGGTTCACCTGGAAAGAGATTGAGCCTGCACCCGGGTCGACCCAAATGAATGCGAGGGAAAACGGCAAGACTGTTGTTGAAGTCTATATCAAAATCTTACTGGAAAATTTGTATCAACTTTGATTGAATACTGACTGTACAATGGATTTGAATTTTCATTGATCAGATATATAACACAAAAGACAAACTTTTTTATACAGTGTCAGACTCCCACTCAAAACAATTGATTAATTTTCAATCAATGACACATCGATAACAAATCAATTGACTGGATATCGATTGGTTCTGGTACCGTAAGTTGGTCTAATGTCGACATCCCTCTTCTAATTCCGACACCCTTGTTAGAAATAGGAATAATAGGAAGGTTGGGATCACTTATAGACAAAAGGTATTTTCCTCTCTGATCGCTAAGCAAAGCAAAATTGTTTCCATCAGCGATTCTGACCTTGCAATTACCCCTATCTTTATAGACTAGAGTCTACTTTTGGCTGAACTTTGCTTTTTGATAATTTTTTATGACGCTGAGTCCAGTGAAGTAGACTAGGAGCATTTGGCGAGGTCGCCATTTTGAAAAAAAATGTTGAAAATCCAAATAACAATAAAACTACTTGGAGTTGAAAGATATAATCACAAATCAGAAACAAACACTATTAACAGATTTGTAATCCCTTATTCTCAAATAAAAACATTGCTTCGTACTGTTTTTACCTTCCAAAAACAACTTAAATCTGGCGGACTGTTTTAGAGTCCGCCTAGGCAAAAGCATATTACCATATACTACCGGGCCACTTAATCGCGCCATCCAGTCTATAAAAAAAGCTTTAAGTGGACCCCGGGCTACTATCTTTAAAGAACGTTGTCGAAATTAGAAGGGGGATGTTGACATTAGACCAACGTACAGTAATTGATAGGTATTTAATAATGTTATGCTAATTATGACATTAAGGAAGGCGCGATTACATTAGTTGATTGATTATTCAATGATTGGCTCTAGGATGATCAATCCAGATTGATTATTTAACGGTTGCAAGTTTAATCAATCATCCAATCAATGATCAATACTCAAAATTTTCTAATATGTAGCCTTCATTACCTATCGAATATTGGAACAAATTGATTGGTTATTGATAAAAAAAATGAAATAGAAGTCAATCAAATTTGATCGACCTGCTCCGAAATCGATTTCCTACTAGTCAATCCCGGGGTTTCCCGGGCATTCCAGGTAAGTGACCTACCGGACGTGCGGCCCTTAAGGGTAGGTTTCATTGAATTTGGAAAGTGCACTGTAAGGGTTGATTTGTGAGCAAGTGGGAAAAAATGCACTGTAAGGGTGTAAAATTTGAGAAAATACCAAATTTTGAGGTAAAATCTGAGAAATTTCAAAAAATTTTGCTTTGAAAAGGGCAAAAAATTTCGAAAAATTGCACTATAAAGGGTCAATTTTCAGCCAAATTTTTCCTGCACTGTAAGGGTCCAATTTTAGAAGACCTGATTTTTGGCCGAACGTACGGTCATTTTCAAAATTGAGTGCCCCCCCCCCCCCCCCCGGGTAGTCAATCAACAAATTCTCAAAAAATATGTAACTCCTCGTCTCAAATTAAAAAATTTATGTCATTTTCCAAATTTGTACTTTTCGAGTCTTGAAACAGTTTTTTTATCTAATAGCAATATTTTGCCAAAAATAGCCCTTAATGGCAAAATTAAATTATTTTTATATTGATTTTTCAAGGCATCAGCAAAATAAATGCCTGTCAAAGTTGATTGTGTTTGATTTTGTTTTATTGAGATATATATTGAGTATATATTATGTATCTGTCATTAAAAAGAAGTCTGTCGTCTCAAAAGTATGTAGATACTTTATTTACCTTTCAAACTAATTCTCAGCACCAAGTTATATTAAAGTAGAAAGTTATGTACCGTTAGAATTGGAATGATATATTAGAGGTGAACAATCTATATGACTAAAATGTTGAAATATTGAGAAACTATGTTTTTTGTTTACCTAATATTTTTGTAAATAGTCAAAGATATTCGCATGATATTGATATGTAACTTGGCCACACTGGGACAGTTCACATTTGGGTGACAATAAAGCTCTAGCCCCGTTCTATTTATTGCATTCTACTAATGGTGACGGGGGGATACTTAGGCATAAATAGGTGCCAGATATGTGCTGATGCACACAAGGTTTGGTTTTTGACCTTCCCAAGCCTCTGAATTATTTAAGGTACGAAAAACTTGAAAAGTCATAAACATCTCTCTTGTCTCTGTAAGGGTAACTTTATTCTCTGTTAGAGCCAGTTTTTCTCAGGTTCGATTGACATTCTCCAACTCTACTACTCCCTGGTCGTTTTTAATATGATTATTTCATCTATGAATAATCAAATACTTTGCGAAATTTTCGACTCTGAGTCGTCTTGTTCATGTTTTGATTGAAAGGTTCTTAAAGGCTAGAAATGAATTTTGTAAGTAGGAATAAATCCAGTTATTTCATAAACAAGCCCGTGTCGTTTTCACACAAACGCCGTACATAATTTACAGCGAGGACTCTCACAAATGCACACACGGAAAATGAAAAACTACTTGATTCGATCAGTAGACCTATTCTTAAATAATAGTCTTCTCAAAATAATTTGCAGCTGAGACAAAAATGGCTGTAACTTTTGATAGAATTCGAATCAAGTTGCGATTTTGTGCTCGTTGAAAAGATATTTGTTAGTGGAATATTATCAAGCAAAAAATTTGGAGAAAAAAAAATTGAAAATGAAAAATAAAGAAGAAAAAAATCAACTTTTTTTTAGAAATGTGGTATAGTTACTATTTTAACAGGAGTGATTCTTCAATCTTAGATCATCATCACTGTGAAAAAAGTTTTCAAAAATATTCAGTCAATCAAAAGATATCAAACAAAGTTTATTGCTGGTTGACTCTATAAAGTAGTAAAAAACGACAAAAACAGCCTATTGTCAATCAACCAATTTGAGACAGACTTTTCGTCACAAACATCGCTTGCCTCGTATTTAAACAATTACCATGGTGATGATGTCTCTCGATACATCAAATAAATTTTCTATGAATAGGAAGTAGGTTTAATAAAATCCGCTGGGAGTTAATCACCATGGCAATAATTGGGCAATAATTTCAAAAGGAGGCAAATGATGTTCGTAAAGTAATTCATGTAAAGGTCTATTGATCGAATCAAGTAGTTTTTCATTTTCTGTATGTGCATTTGCAAGAGTCCTCGTTGTAGATTATGTGGAAACAGCAGCAGTCAACTTTTGTGATGACTTTTGGTTTCATTTTCTTTTTGCCTTTGATACAGTCTTTTATTTCATTGGTTGTAGGGATACCAAATATTCAAATCAAGGACAATCCTTGGTTATCCTTTGGACAAATCAAGAACAAAACAAAGTACATGTTGTAGCGAAAATCCCTGGATATCAGGGATGAATTGGAATATACTGGAATTGTACTTGATTAAGAAAACTCTATCCAAAGTTGTCCTTGATTGTACTTAGCTTAGATTTTACAAGATTGGGCTGCTCCAGATTGTCCATAGTTTATACCTAATTTTTTTTCATTACTCTTAAAAATTTAGGGATAATCAAGTACACCCTGGTTAAGTCCATAGTATACGTAGTTTTGTCCTTGATTTGAATACCAGGATAGCCAACATTACAAAAAGTTTGTTATTTTAAAGTTAGTTACAGTAACGTTACAAGGAAGCTTGAAACTTCGTTTCGTCAGCACATCAATTTTGTAAAATTGCCGAGGTATCGAGTTCTCAACTGTGTGAATTTTCTCTCCATTTATCAAAACTGAAAATTGGTATAAGCCATTGCCTTTATATTTTTGCTCGACACGAATGGAATATTTCACGCCCACTGTTGCTGGATGGTAAAAACTGTAATCCCATGTATCATTCAGTGATGTCTTGAAGTGTAATTTTTTGATGGATGCTCTTAACCCTGTAAGAAATAAAAGAATTATCTTGTGTCATGGATTTCACTGTAATTCATTCATCAGTACTCGAAAAACTTTGCTTCAATTTTGACGCCCTGAAAACTCGATGAATCAGAAAGTAAAATCTTTTTCAAAAACCAATGTAAGATCATAACGAGAAAAAGGAATTCCTATCGTAATAGAGTACACGTTTTTTTTTTTATAAGGAACCTTAACTTTGCTCTGAGCCTTGAGTTCCTTATTTTTACAGAGAATTTCAGCCTCAAAGTTCCTTATTGAGTTCCTTATTTACATAGCTGCTAAGTTTGGATAACCATCTGTTACTGTTCCTTAAAACTTGTTTTCTTATTCTCAGCCTGAGCAGTTCCTTAACAATTCCTTATTTTTTGGACCATTTTCAGCCTCGAGTTCCTTATAAACGTGTTCCTTATTAAAAAAAAACGTGTAGTTGAAAGTCAAATAGTACAAAATCTATACATCAATTATAAAGATAAGAAACATAAACATAGTCATCTAATCTCGTTAAATAAGCTTGAAATCATGACTAGGTTATTACCTTACCCTATTTTTGCGTGTTGACTAAATTATACTTTTTTGTAACGAATCTATAGCGAGTTTATGTATACGAGATAAATTGAGGGAGACAGTATAAAGCAAAGTTGACAAAAATCACCGTCCACTTTGCTCGATGACGGCAAAAACACCAAAATACCGTCGTATGTTTAAGCGAGCAAATGTGATTATACTACCGTACAACTATCGACTTTGTTTTGCATCGACTTCCCTTACTGTCGCCCTCGATATCCTCCGATACATAAACTAACCTAAAATCCGAAAATCTTATCTTAATCTAACCTATATTTTCTGACTGGTAAACAGATAGAAAGACAGACACTATACCTAAACCAGGAGCGGCATCTCCAACTTGTTTGGGTTTGTTATTGGATAGCATAATATACTTGCACCAGTTATAAAGTCCAAAGCTGTGGATTCGCAATTCGTAGTCAATTCGATATTCAGCTGATAAGACGGGAATGGTAGTAGCGGGTGTACCAAGTAAACGGTCTAATAATAAAAGAGACGACTTGAAGTCGAAAATTTCGCCTAGAATTTGAACTGCATGGAAAAAAACACGAAGTAAAATTGAAGCTAATCTGAAATCTATACTTTACATAGAGCCTTGATAAAACAATTTTACAAGAACAACGAAGCTTAAAATCGCTAAAAAAATAAGACCAATTTAAGAACAATTGTTGTTTAACTTTTAAGAACTCTTATAAAGTATATGCTTATAAAAAATAAATATGCTCATATTGCACGCCATCCCTTGTTTACTTTGCAAGAATTAATTACCGAAAGGTTTATCACCGTCTATCAAGAGTTATTGATTTGACTCTTATAAAGTATATGCTTATAAGAAAAATGAATATGCTCATATTGCACGCCATCCCTTGCTTACTTTGCAAGAATTAATTACCGAAAGGTTTATCACCGTCTATCAAGAGTTATTGATTTGATTCTTATAAAGTATATGCTTATAAGAACAAGTGATACTTACCTGGTTATGCATTTAACACATATATAATTGATATCTACGTGAGCGTGACCATTAAACAATCATTCAGAACACAAATAGTGACGATCTATTAAAATTAGTCGTTTGTTTCTTATAAAAAAACGTTTAGAAACCAAAATTTCATGTTCTTGAAATATTCTTTCATATTCAAGACTTCGTAAGCAAAAAAAACATCTATCTCATCAAAAAATTGAGTAATTTGGCTAAGAACATTGATGTATGCTTATTAATGATGGTACCCTACTTTCATGCAAAAAATCAGAAAAAGTTAATGATACAATTTTTCACAAAGTCCAAAAAAACCGTTTTTTAGCCGTTTTTTGGCCCAAATTTGCCCAAAAAATTTTTTTTTCGAAATTCGGGCTCCGTCACATTCGAGGGTTTATAGTTATGCATCTTTGTGCAAAAAATCATAAAGAATCAAAAAGCCAATCTCGAGAAAAGCTAATACCTAAGTAATTGATAATGTGCTTATGAATTAATAAATATCGAATTTGGCCAGTTTTTCTATAAAAACACGCCAAGGAACCAAAATTTCATGTCTAAACACACACATTCTTCAAAAGTAAGCCCTCATGAGCAAATAAAACATCTATCTCATAAAAAAATTGAGTAATTTAACTAAGAACATTAATGTATGCTTATTAATAGTGATTCTTATAGATAAACATGCGTTTTTTGAGCCAACAAAATTTTTTTGAAATAATCTGCTTGAGCCATCTTTTACCTATGATAGTGTACCCTACTTTCATGCAAAAAATCAGAAAAAGTTAATGATCCAATTTTTCACAAAGTCAAGAAAAACAGTTTTTTAGCCGCTTTTTGGCCCAAATTTGCCCAAAAATTTTTTTTTTCGAAAATCGGGCTCCGTCGCATTCGAGGGTTTATAGTTACACATCTTTGAGCAAAAAATCAGAAAAAACTAACGAGCCAATCACGAGGAAAGCTAATAACGAACGAACGAACGGACAAAGGTTAATTTATAGAACCTCCACCCCACCGGGGTAGGTTCAAAAATGAATGTGCTCATATTGTGCGCCCTCCCTTGTTTACTTTGTAAGAAGTAATTACCGAAAGGTTTATCACCGTCTATCAAGAGTTATTGATTTGATTCTTATAAAGTATATGCTTATAAAAAATAAGTATGCTCATATTGTGCGCCATCCCTTGTTTACTTTGCAAGAATTAATTACCAAAAGGTTTATCACCGTCTATCAAGAGTTATTGATTTGATTCTTATAAAGTATATGCTTATAAGAAAATAAAAAAAAACTAAAAAACTGTGAAGCTAAAGACAGAAAGATATATGACGTAATCCAAAGAAAACCTGCGAAAATCGTCCGTGGTTATACGAGCGTGTAATTTGTAAATTTATTTTAGTGAGTTAGTCCACCGTATCAAGCACTTTCGTTTTCTAATTTCTTTTCCTTACCGCCGCCGCCGCCGCAGAATGCTGGTTGTAATACTTTCGCTAAGGCGAAATTAAAAATAATTTTCGTCACACACAAAGTCAGGTTTTTTTGTCTCAAACAGAAATCTAGCCTATACTAGATGTCACCCGCGTTTTTTCAACGCAATTGACGTCTATTCCACTTTGCGACTTTTTCGAATGTTTGGAGCCCAGGTTTTCGGGCTGCAAGCATTCGATTTTTTGACGTCACTTTTAACTTTCGAAGCTCCTGCAGTAGTAAAATGATCGAATTTGCGTCAAAGCACTTGAAAGGCTTCTATCATTCCAAAATCGTCAAAGAGGAACTCACTAAGAAATGGAATATGACAAATTTACGGAGCTTCTCGAATTCTTTTAAAGGATTTCGAAACAGACGATCCAGTTGAGACGAATTAGGTTCAGACTTTCAATCCATCAATCGTATCTCATAAAATAATATTCTTTGATTCTCCAAAGAGGGTCATAAGGGTTTGTCATATTGAGAATTACAAAATACCTTATCGGGGAAAACTTCGTCGGGGAAAAGTGACTAAATTTTGGACAAGTGACGAATATTTTCCCCGACGAAAATATTCCCCGGCCTTAATATAATAATACAGCTTTACAGGTTTGCAGGCCACCGTGAAGACACATGGGCCTCTATAAACCGCTCGTACTTTTTACAATGATCTTTTTGAAATAGAGTTTTTTTCGCGGGCTCCCCCGGACTTTCCATTTTGTGTTGTCTTCCTTGATTTTAGCATTCATTTTTTCGGCTTCCTTACACCATTCTTTAATTATCTGTCTTTCATTTTTGGTCAAATCCTCTGTCACTCGGTAAGGAAAGCCTTTTTCTTTTGTTATTGCTTGCAACACTGTGTTCTTGTCCTCTTCGTTCGTAAATGTGACTTTAATTGGTCGGTATCTCGCTTTATCTTCTCTTTCTTTCGTTAATTTCCCGATCCGCTGCGTCTCGGTAATCTTTATATTCCTCAGATGGAGCCGCTGACCAATAATTTTGTCATGGATAAATTCTTCGTCCTCGATTTTTGTTTCTTCTTCAGTTTCATCTGTCGATTCATCAATCCCATGAAAAATTAGGTTGCGTGCTGTAGATCGAATCAGCTGCTCCTCCTGCTTTTCTTTTCGAATCGCATCTCCAATGGTTTTCTCGATGTGTTTGGATGTGATTTTAGCGTAGCTCATTGGTGGTCTTTTCTCTTCTTTCTTTCCGATGATGCTTTCAATCTTCTTTTCAAGCGTGGTTATTCTGGTGTCGATAGTTTCTTTCATTTCGTTGACCATAACATTGACGTCTTGTGCTTTCAAATGGTTTATTTCTTCGTCCTGCCTTTTCATTATATTCTCACAGGCTTTGATTTCGTTTTTAATGCGTTTACCAACTACCAGCAAGTGACGAATTTTTCCCCGACGAAAATATTCCCCGACGAAGTTTTCCCCGATAAGGTAACGGTACGACATGGAGGTATAAAGAAACAGGAGAAGTATGCTATTTTAACCAAGCTCGCCTTACGGTTAAAAAAGTTACGATGTATGCATGCTCATAATCTCATATATCGTGCATTTTTAATGAGCTCTTTTATCCATAAGTGAAATCTTATTGGCTCATTTAAGCTTTAGAAATTAGATGAGACGAGATTCATTGTTTCTGACATCAGTGTATAAAAATATTTGGACTAAAAAAAGGTCTGTAAACTTGGCAATCCTTCATCAAATGATAAGATTTTTCGATCAATCTTTTCTGTAAGGTGAACTCTATTGCTTGATACTTTCCTCCAAAATTCTCCAGCGACTTTATGTCTACAAATTGAGTCTGAAATTGTGTGTACTTATAAAGAACTTTTCATTTTCTGGCTTGAAAAAATATATTTTCAAAACAAAATTGAACGGATAACGAAATGGAACATAAACTTGTGTCGTGGACAAAGTTTTATTTAAAAAAAATATATTTTCAAAACAAAATTGAACGGATAACGAAATGGAACATAAACTTGTGTCGTGGACAAAGTTTTATTTAATTTTCGTATATTAAAAGGCTAGAATCTTCAATACTGATAATTAAAATGTTCAGAGCAAACTTGAGTTCTACTAAAAAGTCTTATTTCATCGGGCAAGCTTAGAATTTTTTTTGATACATTTTATAAAAAAATCAAAAGACTTTAACGACCAATTACCGACACATTCAACTCCTGTTTTTCTTTATAAGGGGGGGGGGGGGGTTGTACTTTTACGGTGTGACGGGATTGGCCCTTTTTTAGTACGGTATTATAGTATTTGATGAATAAAAAAAGACGGGAAAACGGTATTTTAAAATCAGACGGTGACGGTATTTGGCCTTATTTTTTGTCATTATGCCGGTATTTGAACCTGTACAAACCGGTGTGACGGAGATATATATATATATTTTTTTAATTTTCGGGATTCCGGGATTCCGGGATTCAGCTAAAATTTTGACGGGAAAACGGTATTTCGAACCCCTACAAACCACCCCCCCCCCCCTTTATACGTCTATGGGTACGATCAGAGGAATGTAAAGATATGGAAAAACAGCTTTTCTGATTACTCAAAGTTCAAAGATCACTTCTATTGAAAATTCTATTGTAAAAACGTTGATTAGGTCATTAAATGAAAGTCCAGAAAAGACGGCTCGCCATACAAATCGGACGGTTTCTACATGATTCGACGATAAAAATGAAAATTTGTTTTTCCTTTTTCGCTGATTATTGGTTCCATTTTTAAGAATTAATAAAGAGCAATTTTTTACCGATGTATAGCAAAAGAAAATCCTTAAACGCTATGATATTAACTTCGAGATTAAATTAATTCTTGTAAAACTGTTAGAAACCGAGCTTTAGATTTCTATATAATGGTGCGGTCATGATGCGGTTATATCAGTAGAATCACTAGGAAATTCCGAGCAGGAAGATATAGGTACCTTTCCTTTAGGTGAGGTTTACCCAAATATAAGCCCTAAAAGTTTGCGCACAATCAGGCCTGAAACAAAAAAAAATTGTCACAACATGCCAATTATGCAGATTTTTTACAGCGACAACAAAAGAAACCTAACGACTGGGCATAAACTCCCTTAAGGGAAAGAGACCTGGTATATGGCGAGCCGTTTTTCCATTGTTTTCAAGAAACTGTTTTTCCATCTCTTTACATTCCTCTGGTACGATTCACAAAATTTGATTGGCTGGGATTCAGAAATCTTGTTTAAGAACAAAGTTCATGTTGCGTTATATGGACACTATATAGGGGGCAGACACTTGCTTATTAAAAAAACGTACTTTAAAAAATATACGTTGAAACAGCAGGAGTAGATTACAGATAGCTTATATAGACAAAAAGGCTCTATCTAGTGTTTGTATAATAGATATTTAGATTTTGGAGGGGTTCGGTGGCTTCTATGCTATATTCCAAGCCTTATTGGAGCAAATTCGAGCTTTCAAATCCTGAGATCCTAAGGTATCGTAAGTTTTAAGTATCATGTTAAACACTCAGACTTAAAACTCTACTTTCCAACTGTAGTTTAACACGCTTAAAAATCATTTGTGTTGTTTAAAATTTCGCAGAGAAATCCCCGCTTTGTCTTAAATGCATGTTTTTTCTTTTATAAGCATAACTTTTATAAGCATATGCAGGCTCAGTTTTTGGTACCTAAACAATGGCTGTATTGTTTCAGAACAATAGAATGCATGCTAAGCATACTTTAGGCGTAGAAACTTTCGCTAACAGAAACTTTCGCGATTTTCGCGAATTTTGGCCCTTTTCGCGAAAGTAAATGTATTTGAAAATTCTTGAAAGGGCAATTCGCGAAAGTAAATGCTCGCGAAATAAAATGTGGTCTTATGCTCGCGAAAAAAAAGTTTTGAAAACTCATATTTTTGGTAAATTACCTAGTATGCTTTTTTCTTTGAAGTAAAAAAGGATAAGCCTTTTTACAAAATAACAGTTTACAAAGCTAGATTAATCAATCAATTTCAATTATTCCAGTTCCATTTTCTTTTCTACTACTACGACTTCCACTGTTATTTCCATTATTTCCTCTCTCATTACGTTGGTTCGCTGCTCCAGCAAATAATGTTCTAATGTCTAACTGTTTTTGTTTCTTGCGAGGAGGTTGACGACTTTTCGATAGCGATGCTGCTTTTCCGGAAGGAGTTTTCTCTCTGCTTTTGCCTTGTTCGATGGCGAAAATTACAGCCTCTTCTTCAATTTCTGTAACATAGCAACCAAGAATATCCTCTTCCTTTGGGTTTGTATATCGCTCTCTAACAAGTTTAATGTATAGCTTGGCAATTTCAGTGTTTTTTTTGGTAGCTTATTCTAAACCTTGATCAAACTCCTCTGAAGTATGCACCTGTTGGTAACATGACGATAGCGAAAAAAGGATCCGCATCAGTCACAATCGAAAGATCTGAAGACAAGAGAATGATGACTGGTACGTTTGCTGTCACCCTCTCAGGAAAGTTTCTTCCCATCCAATTGATATATGGGGGTAAAACAAAACAAAGTATCCCTACGGTAAGCTTTCCGAAAGGATTTAGCTTGAGTGTCAACCCCAAGCACTTTTCTAACACAGCTGAATCAATTACATTCTTTGAAGAAATCATCCTGCCTTATGTCAAAGCAGAAAGAGAAAGTCTTGGTCTCCCATCTGACCAAAAGACGCTTATGATCATGGATGCCTTTACGGGACAAACTACCAAAGATGTTGTCGACAAATACCTCGATAACAACATCCTTCTTGTGAATGTCCCGAAAAACATGACGAAGTTTTATCAGCCATTGGATCTGACAGTGAATGGATACTGTAAGAGGTTTCTAAAGGGGAAATTTTCAAGTTGGTATTCTTCACAAATTTCAAAGCAACTTGCATCAAACGTTCCATTGGATGACGTAAAAATCAAGCTCCAATTAACCACACTAAAGCCTCTGCAAGCAGGTTGGATAATCGATTTCTACAATGAAATGACATCTGCTAAGGGGAAGGAGATTATCACCAGTGGATGGGTGTCTTCGGGAATTAAAGATGCAATCGATCTAGGATTGCAAAATCTTCCCTCTATCGATCCTTTCGAGCAGCTTGATCCAATGATGAATGATGGAGAGGATGTTGTCGAGGCTAATCGTCTACGTATGATCGCTATTGCTTGTCTTACAATTGAAGAGCGTTCTTTGATCGGACACAATAACAAGAACTTTGACTATGACGAAACCGAAGATGAAAATGACGAAGAATGGGTAGCGCCATACGAAGACAGAAACGCTTTCAATCTATTTGATGAATCGAAGTTTTCTTTGTAAAATAGGCTTTTTACAGTTTACACTTTAGTGAAAAAGGACTGTTGTGTGAGTTTTTTGAAAATTTCTGTTAAACCTTTTCTTTCCCAATTTGCCGCATTCGCGAAAGTAAATGCTCGCAAAAGATTTCGAAACTCCAAAATCGCGAAAGTTTATGTTCGCGAAAAAAAAATTTTCGTCAAATTCGCGAAAGTAAATGTCGTGAATTTCGCGATTTTTCGACCTCGCGAAAGTTTCTGTTCGCGAAAGTTTCTACGCCTAAAGTAATGCGAGCCTGATGTAGGGGCAGACATATGCTTATAAAAAGAAAAACATGTATTTAGTCCATGATTGTAAACTAATTTTCTAAACTAACCTTCATCATCGTAGAAAGTCAAAGGTTTGACTCCATGGTAATTCACCGGTACCTGAAAATAAAACAAGACCCTGAAATTTGCCGACCGGTCTACCGTTGAAAGGAGATATGAGTTTTAAAATTGTGTTCAATAATTCCTTAGTAACATACCTTAAGGGAACTTGGCCTGCGTCCGAGATTCAGAAAAGACCTTAAAACAGGTTTTGGTAGCGCTCCACTTAGATTATGGCAAATATTTGATATTATGCCCCTAATAGGATGTAGAAATGACAAAAAAAATTTGCCCTTTGGATTTCCTGTAGTTTTCGATTGAATCGATTTTTACTGAATCGATAGAACTTATCGCTTCACTAACGGTTTCTTCGAGGTCTGAAAATCAAATATCTGATGCTACCAACGGATTCAGCGTGAAAAATAGATAAAGAAAATGGGGTTATTTGTTAAGTTTCGACCACCTGATGCCAAGAAATGGCTTTTTTAAGGCAAAAAAATCGACGTTTTGGGCGTTTTCCGATGACGTCAGAATTTTAATGGGAGAATTTTCAGAAAAACATGTGCCGCGCTTAAGGGTGGGGTTTTTCAGCATCCCAAAATGCACTGTAAGGGTCGAAGGTGTTTCTGTGAGATTGCACTGCAAGGGTCGAATTTTAAAACAAATTCAAAATAATTGATAAAACGAAAGGTTTTTACTTCTCGTTTGTTTGAAAAAGTTCCTATTGTCTGATAATTACAGCTGACAAGAATAATTTTCTCAGTTTTTCTTTGAAACAGAAAATTTCCCAAGCTTCTCTTTTCACGCAGATTTACAGCTGAAAAATATAGTGCACTACTTTAATGGGATAAACTTTCGCGGGGATTAAATTTCGCGGGGACTTAATTTCGCGGGTGGCACTATTGGGTGGCAATATTTTCACGATTTTGTGACTTTTACTGTCAAATCAGTTGGTTGTTGAAATACACATTATTTGCGCCTCTTTGATGCAAGTAAACATTCAAATAGTATTTATTTGACATATTTTGAGTTTTGTTTAGAAATATTTCGCGGATCAGGCCCTTCCAAATTTCCATTGGGACTTAATTTCGCGGATTTTCGCGGATGACACCCAAATCCACGAAATTTAATCCCCGCGAAATTCTATCCCATTAAAGTATAAGGGTTGGGTAAATCATGAGAAGATGCACTGAAAGGGTACCTTTTCATCCATATTGAACTGCACTGTCAGGGTACGATTTTGAAAAGCAGATTTTGCGCGGCACATACCGTCGTTTCGAAATCGAGTGCCCCCCCCCCGGGAATACACTACGATTGGGTTAAATCTTTTTAAACATTGTTAGACGAAAATCAAGTGGTTTAAACCCAAAGGAGAATAGAATTCAAAAAGTTTACAATAGTTCCAAGAGGAAGGAATGTGACAAAAGGTTTTGACATCTTCTACAGGGGAAATATGGGTTTCCTGAGGGGTTGAAAAATTCAAAAACGGGTGAATAATTTTCTGGGAGGCTGAACGTTTTCTTCAGGGGGATATGGGTTATCTAGGGAGGTTGGAGATCTTCAACAGCCATTGAAATGTGTAAGTGTGCTTCATTTTGGTACAGTCTATTGACAATTGACCAGCAAAGATAAAAATATACGAGGATTGAAGCGCTTACTTCTTTTAAAATGATTTGAGATTGCTAATTACACCCCTGTGTCAAAGACCCACTGGGACCCCATACCCACTGGAAAATTTGGCAAAAATTTGGTCCCCGGTGGGAAAATACCCTGGAATTTCAGCCCCACTGGGAAATTGACTTTGATTTCATCCCCACTCGAAAATCAATGTCTAAAGATTGCACTCCAAAACCATCCCCACTGGATTTTTTAACCTTGGAACAATTAAATTTCTATCCCCACTGGGAATTTCGATAGAGATTTTTATCCCCACTGAAGAAAAAAGTTCCACCGGGGCTGTGAGACTGGTGTCTAATTGTATTGGAAATGGTTTCTTTTTCTACAGCAATGGCGATAAGTGTTCAGACCACAGGGCTAGATTTGGGCTAGATTTGCGGCCTTTATCGAAAAGTGAAGCAAGTTTTGGTAGGATTTCCTACCAAAGAAATCACGTGACAACAAGCAATTTCACTGGTTTGAGAGATGCGAAATAGCGTTTGCCGCCTAATTTTTTTTGATCTCGCGCTCTGAAAACAATTAAAATGCTAGATCCTATCCATCGGCACGAAATTAAAAAAGTCAAATTTTTGCTTCACTTTTTTTTGCTGGAGAAAGCTTAAAGTTGCCTATCTAGCCCTTACAGATATCTGTGGTTCAGACCTGTTCTCAAATAAGGAGCCCCCTCCCCCCAGTGGTAGAGAAAAGCTATTGTCGATTTTCTCATTCCCTCAGAATATTTTGTCAATTGAAAAAAAGTACACAAATTTACCGTATGTTTACAATTTTTACAATGGCCACCAGAAAATAATGAAATTAAAGTGACGAGTAGAAAAACAATTTTCAGATCCATTTCTCTCTTACAAGCGTATCTAAGATTGTAAAACTTTTCGATTACCTTAAAGGAAGAAATTTTGGCGGGAATTTAATTTGGCGGTTGCCCGAAAAAGTTTTTTAGATGGAATTTAATTTGGCGGATGGACGAAAAAACTAAATTTGGCGGGAATTTAATTTGGCGTTTGCTGAAAATTTTATCCTTAAAATGGCGTAAAAACAGCAAAAAAAATGCAAAAACACCTTAAAAGAGATCATATTTTCAAAAAGTTTAATTTGGCGGGAATTTAATTTGGCGGATGGCGGAAAAAAGAAATTTTGGCGGGAACTTAATTTGGCGGATTCTAGCCAAGTCCGCCAAATCCGCCAAATTTTCTTTCCGCCAAAATTTCTTCCTTTAAGTTACTCAAAGAAAACGTTAGGATAATTCCGAAACTTATGAAAACAATCCACACAAAATATATATCTCTATGGAATCTTGATTAAGATGAACCTATGAACCTAAACCGTTCAAAGGCAAATTTCTTCTTTTGCTAATGAACCTTAGCAAAAGATTTTCTCGTATATAATAAGAATTGAAAGAAATTGTCACCCTATAGTGGGAGGTCCTCCACCTTTGGAAATAACTGTTTTGACACCCCTGTAGTTTTGATTTAGTTTCGTTACATTTAAAATCAAATCATTAATGACCTTTTTTTGAAAAGGCAGAGAAAGACTAATTTCAAGCGTGAAGAAGCATCTGTTTCACCCTCTCACTGAGGGAAAACATTTTTTAAGATAACATTTGGCTGTTCCATTAAAAAACCATATGTACAGGGGGTGGACAAACCTTTTCAAGTCAAAGAAAAATTGTTGAAAATGTGTCGATACCCCCTGGAAAATGGCGAAGTTTACAAAATTACCCTTGGAATGATTCTTTTCCTACCTTAAAGTGAAGGTGGACAAACTAAAATCAGTCTTTTATCCCGTGGAAATTTTAGAATAACTTTTTACCCCCTTGGAAAAATGAAAAAAGACCCCCTGGAATTCTTTTTCGGATTACCCTCTGGAAATGTTCGTCCACCCCCATTTATGGAAATAAAATAGAATGGCCCATTTCATCAAAATTAAAGTATAGTAATGACTAAAATATATTATTTTCAATTATATCTAAAGGCCCCCCTCGCCCCTCTAAAGAAAGCGCGCCTCGCAGAGCAGAATAAACAAATTTTTTTTTCAAAACATATATATTAGAGTAGAGTTTTTCTTTAACTCAAACCTCTATAACTCGAATATTTCCTTAACTGAAAAAGCCCTCCATAACTCGAAATTTTCTTAATTCCATCAAATTTGTGTTTCCCGTGCAGGTTTGAGTTATGGAGACTTCAATGTACTTCCAATCCAGCATCTGTTTGAGAATCACGTGGTTCGCGCAACTTAGGTGGGGAATAAATGGCTACAAAATCTTACTTGGGCTAGATCTTGTCGCGCACGACCAGTGAAGGTTGATTTTCTTGCAAATCCAACACACGGGCATTTCGTATTTTCGTCTTTTATGTTTGTAGATTGTTGTTTAAATTTTGCTTCTTCTTTTTCTTTGAATGGGACAAAGAGTTACATCAAAGTGCTCTGCCTTGGGTTTCTGTTTGACAACATTACCTTTTCTCATATCCAACTACAGGTACCAACTTTAGAATTGTTCAAAAATCTTTAGTTTCATTTAATTTATATCTAGTCTATGAGAGAAAAAAACAAAGGTTAAATTATTAAATTAAATATAACTTTTTTCGAAATATTCTTCAGGACACTTTTTATTTTTTGTTGCAAAAAGCCAGCCATCGTTACATATTGACGGGTCGAAATTGGAACAAATCAGACTATATCAAGGAAATGAAATGGTTTCCTTCACTTGCTCGAAAATTGATCTTGTAATCGATTCGATGTTTAAAGCACTAATTTCGGTTAATGTTGCAGTTGAGAATCTGATTTTCAAAATGTGTTTCAAAATATTTTAAAATTTCCCTATCCAGAATCTTTATTTACAAGTCTAGGAATATGTATAATATATTCTACATTTATAAAATTGATAAAATTTTTGCTATTTTAAATAATTAAATTTCTAAATATGTATAAAAACTGAAATATTACTGGAAATTTAAAGCAGTTCGCTCCTTATGGTAAAAAGTATACCAATACCTTATCGGCCAAAACTTAGTCGGCCTTAATTTTAGTCGGCCTTAATTTTAGTCGGTCTTAATTATTAGTCGGCCCTAATTTTAGTCAACTCGTCAAAGTTTAGTATTTAGTCACTTAGGGCCGACTAAGCGGTTCTATTTACAGTTAATTTGGCCCAAATTTTTAGTCGGCCCTTAATCCCTTAATCACCAAGCCAAAATTTCGTCATTTAGGGCCGACTAAGTTTTGGCCGATAAGGTACATTAAAATCCAATTTGTAGCTACAAGTGAGGCCTTACAACGCAAATGGTTGGCTTCTAATTAATGCAGCTTAAGAAGCTACAAGCTGATCTCATAATGCGATAACTAAGCACCAGAGACAGCAGAAAAAGAAATCACGAAATTTAATCTCGTGAAAGTTAATTCGATTAAATTATCTATCCATAAGGCCTCAATCTTTGAAGAATATCTTTGAGGATAAGTATTAAGGAGATCTGTGACAAGGTAGGTTCGAAACTCCTTTATGACTCACTCATACCATTCATGCTACGTTGTACACGATTTAGCTTTAAAAGAAAACATGACGTCACCAATTGACATATTCAGCCTCGGTCTCTAAAAACATCCTTTTGAAGATAAGTATTGCTAATTGGCATCTGTAGCACTCAAAGGTAGGATCGAAGCTCTTTTATGTTTACGTTATGCTCGATTTAGCTTTGAAAGCAAACATGACGTCATCAATTGACACATTGAGTCTCACTCTTTGAAGAATATCTTTGATTCCGTTTTCGATAAGGAGAAGACGGAACGAGCCCAAATAATTACAAATGGTGAATGCTTCTGATGTGTTGGGTGGTTCAAAACCTCCTGAAAAAAGATATATTTTAGGTTGTACAGTACACGCTTTTTTATAAGATATACACTTTATAAGAATGTCCATGATTGAAATGGCCAAAAAATTAAGAATATAAATGCTAAGAACATCACCATCATGGAATTTTGCTACTCAAGCTAAGAATGCCATTTTTAGAGCATTTTCAATCGTAAATTGTCAATTACCCCCAAGTAAGACTCACTCCTTTCACAAAAATGCCATTTTATGCTTGAGACGTATGCACCAATGTTAAATCTAAAGTCTAACTTTTGAAGGAATTCCTCAATCTTTATAAATTTGGTATTGTTGGAAAGATATTAGTGAGTGGAACAATTTGAAATAAAAAAGTCTTTAAAAAAATTCTAAAAACGAAGATGAAAATAAAGAAGAAAACAATGAAGATCTTGTAGAAAATTGCTATAACTTTCATATTCACTTGAGAAATTCTTTGATCTTAGGAGGTCATCACTGTGAAAAAATTTCACTAAAATATTTATTCAATATAAAATTATGATACAAAGTTAATAAGTGATTGACCCCAAAAAACAGCAGAAGACAGCAGAAAACAGCGTTTTCAGACATCAGCTTATAACTTTGTTTGATATCTTTTGACTGAATGATTATTTTTGAGAAATTTTTTCACAGTGATGACGTTCGATAATGAAGGATTCACTTCAGTAAAAATGATAGTTATAGCACTTTTCTACAAGATCTTCATTTTTTTCTTCTTTATTTTCATCTTCATTTTTAGAATTTTTTTATAGATTTTTTTATTCCAAATTGTTCCAATCGCTAACATCTTTCCAACAACACCAAATTTATGAAGATTATAAAAGAAACCCTTCAAAAGTTATAGCTAAAAGAAAAAAGAGTGCACACTTATCGTGAATAGACTTTAGGATCCTAACCTAAGAATGATGTAAGAATATTTTAGGATGATTTTCCCCAAAAGGTTAAAAATATTCATGATAAAATGGATTTACACCATTCTTATAAAAAAATACCCCTCTATATAACTTGAATGTCTTCCGAACTCGAACAAGTTTTATGGTCCCTTCATTCAACAATGGGCTCTTCCAGAACAAATTTTTACATGGGGGATGGAGGATATTTTGTCCGGGGGGTAGCAAAAAATCATCAAAATTTGCCTTGTCCGGGGGTAAATTTGCTCTGTCCGGGGGTAATTTGGGGTGTCCGGGGTGGTCAGCAGATGCTTGTCCGGGGGGTAAAACCTATTGTCCGGGGGTAAAACCTATTGTCCGGGGGGGGGCCGAAAGTCACCCTGTTCTCCACCCCCCCCATGTACAATTTTTTTCTGGAAGAGCCCAATGCCTGATAAACATAACTAGCCCCATAACTCGAAATTCTCTTAAAGCTCAAACAAATCTGCGTTCCCCATGCATGCTCAATTTATGAAGACTTCGCCGTAGTAGATCCGGACAACTTTCTGGCGCAGCGGCAGATCTATTCATGACCAACATTATCATAGTTCAGAAAACGTTCTTTAGGGGCTTCTGTAATTTAGGTTTGATCGCAAACACGATTTTAGATTTCAGAATATTGGAACTTGCTTTGGACGTCATATGGACGTCACTACAACATCGCGTGAACACTGTAGTCTAGAAACCACAATTAATTTAGTCTTCACTTTCGAAATCAACCTTAACTGCTGTTCAGTTTTAATATAGGTTTTTTTACGATTAAGGGTAAAAGTCTATTTTTGTTTGTTATCTGTTTATCTTATCACTCTAATATGGCTTGACGGATGGATGTTAAAAACGTGGTAAAGAGCCATAACCACACAACTTTTCTTCTCACTAAAATATAAACCTAATCTAAGTTGACCTATTAACTTCAGCCACTTAAAGGGTTTTTTTTTGCATAAGTGTTCCCGTTTCATACCAGACACATATTTCATATCAAGACAGTGTTATTTCATATCATGACAGTCTTCCTATTGTTATATTATGCTGATATAAGCAAAAAAAATGTTTTTCTTTTCCTCTTTCTGACCAATCTTGCTCCACATCCGTGTCAATCGAATGTGAAAAAGCTTATGAATTAAAATTGATGAGCAAGCAAACGATATCACTCTTATTAAAAAACAAAACCTTTAAAACATACAAATCACATCATGGTAAGGAATATGAGAATGTGATTGGAGGATGTAAAGAAAAGAAAAATGTTACCTTCTGCGCGACAATGACTTTGAAATTGATCGTAAATCTGAAAGAGAAAGTAAACACATGGCCTCACTATTATTTTTGAGCATAATCATTAAGTGATCAGTGAGTTAAGAGGCTTTCCACGTGTATCTTAACAAAAAGCGGGGCATTTCTTTACAATGGACTGGTCCAGTCTGGTCCGTAACTTGAAGAAGTTAGGTACACAGAACATTCAAACTAAAAGATTCAACATTTAATTTCTTTAAATCTCGACACAAGAACAAGGTTACAAAAGAACAAGGTTACAAAAGAACAAGGTTACACAAGAACAAGGTTACAAAAGAACAAGGTTACACAAGAACAAGGTTACAAAAGAACAAGGTTACAAAAGAACAAGGTTACACAAGAACAAGGTTCTTACCGCAATAGAATCGAAAAGAAGAACTGTATTCCCTGTAAACCCCTAAAAAAGTCCCAAACCAAAAACTGAAAATAACTTACATCAGTAAATTGCGCTTCTTCGAGCCCAGACCTCCTGAATTCACTGATGATGGCTTTCATGAACATTTCTTCCATCAGTGACAAACTCTGAAGCGCAAGGATCTTCGGTGACGAAAACATCTCTTTTAATGCTACTTCGACATGTCGCATACCAACAAGTCCGTCGTCGTCTTTTGTTCCTTTCTTTGTTGGACTTTTATTACCATTGACTGCTGATTTCCGTCGTTTATCGGTATTCTTTGTCGTTGTTTTTTGCTGTTGTTGCTGCTGCTCTTCAGCGATTTCAACAGCACGGCGACAAATATCGAGACAGCGACGAGCGTCACCAGAGAGAGCTGCAACCTGATAAAGTATTGAAAATATTCAATGATTCAGTATGTCTTTTGTTCGTGTAAACAAGATTAACGAAAAACAAAAACTAGTGCGCAAAATTCATATTTCAGACACATCTCTTAAACAAAAGATTTGCTCAAAATTTTTGCTCGTGCAGCGTGGGTGGCGTGGAAAGTTGTATTTCTTTTGTTTAAAAATGTCATTCGAGCAAATGGTAGCTTAAACGTTACACCTTCAATGATTGGCCAACTTCATTTGATTTTCAAATTAGTGACTTGCGTCAAGATTTCTAACAGGAATACAGGTGACCACGCCTAAGGTTTTTTAAGAATGGACGCTCCATTAATTCCTAGTGTTTAGAACGTACCTTACGGGCCACTAATTCAAGAGCGTCCTCTTCAAAAGCATTCATTCCTCTTAGCCTCGATACGACAATCTCTTGTAACTGTCGAAAGGTGTATGGTTGGAAAGTTAATCGAGTCAAACCGAGACGTGACGAAACACGATTCATCATGATGCGTTCAGGAAGGTCCATGGTATTGGCGATGGCAAGCACGATGAGTCGCGAATGGCGCCTGGTGGGCCAGTCGAAGAGATTGTACATGACATTTTGTTTGCGTGTCCATAATAAATCCAACTAAAGCAAAATATGGATTACAAGTATAAAAAGGATGGATCAACAGCGGGTCTTCACAAAAATCTAGAATCGTAAGCGTGGTCAACCAATTCTTGATATTCATGATGCAATCTTTACTACGCGTAAACAAAAGATGTGACGTAAAACTTGCCGGCCATTATTGATGGCAGAAGATCAGACAAGGTAACAGATTTTTTTTTAAACCAATGGTGTACAAAAAAGAAAGCACAATTAATAACTTAAGGCGTGATACAGTTAAGTCTCCCTAACTCGAACACGGACGGGGAACACAAATTTGTTCGAGTGATTTTTTCGGGGGTCCGAGCTTGACAAACATTACAGTGCGCAAATATCATCTATAATGGCGGCCTAATGTTTTGAATCGATGTGATAATCAATAATAGAAAAAAAAATTTCAACTAGTGCTCAAGAACGTCAAAAATTTAACTTTTTGGTGGTGCGTACGTTATGAATAATGGCGGTACAGTTACAGCCAGTAAATTCAGGGTTCTGACAGAAATCGAGACATACAACTGAAAAAACTTTTGAGCAAAATGTTCGGCAGTAAATGCAACATAAAAGTCTTGTCAAAAACTGGGCGACCCACGAAATAGTTGGGTTTGTTCGCTTACTGTGTCTGTAATAATGCAAATTTTCACAATACTATTTTTATTGTGAAATTGAAAAGCTTAAAGTTGACACTGTTTAACTCAATCGCATTTCCATCGAAAGTATCAAATAGTATCGGATTAGAGGGCGTCAAATGTTTATATCAAATTTTAAGTTTGATAGTTTGAGTTGGTTTTGTAAAAATTCGCACTATTACGAACCCTAACGAGCAACCAAACCCTTTGCATGGGTCACGCAGTACAACGTCAAGTAAGAGGAAGTTCCTGTGGGTTAAAGGGACATAAAAGTGGTAAAATGTCATTAAAGAGAACAATTAAAATCGCGTGTCCAAAACAAACTTGTAAAACAATTGAAACAATCAAAATCAGCCATATTTGTTTTGATTTTGTATCCCGCTGCATACGGTTTGCTTACTAATTTTGTCACTACTTTTATGTCCCTCCCTTTAAACAGTTTCCCAGCTGGCACACAACGTTGTTTTAACGTTCATCTAACGTTATGTGGACGTTGTGAACGTTGAATAAACGTTGAAACAATGTTGTGTGCCAGCATTACCTCATCAACTAAGAGAACAGTATTTTCTTTCCTGGGCGCAGGTTGGCTAAACCTTCTCTCCAAGATGCTAGCAGCGTGATCTGGTGTGGCTTTCTGACCTGTCAAATCCTGAAGAAGGAAACATTGGTTTGAATTTGTTAAGGCGTTCAACATGACAATCGAAATTCATGATATGCACCACTGCAATGACTTCACGAAATTATGCAACTTTTCTGTTTTTGTTCCACCCAATACATACGTCACTTTTTCTATATTGTTTAATTGACGTTTTGGGAGGAAAATTTTTCAGAAGACTTTCCAGTGGTGCATATCGTGAATAGCATTAGACTCATCATTATCATTTAACTTCGTATACACCTTTCCAGATATCGATTGCGCAATACTCAAACACGGGAAACTCAACATGAAAGCGAGACTGGGTTGGTTAGAATGTAAACATTACAGGTCAGAGCAGTGGTAGATGAGTGGAAATGCTCCAATATTCAGCTTTTTTTAAAGAAAATCAATAGGAAATGGAATTGAAGAAATTTACCAAATTGCTCAGGTTTTCACTTGATTTACTGTTTTTGACCATGTTCAGACGTTACGGTTCCGTTCCGAAACGGTTCTAAAACAAGTGTGAACGTCAAAATTCGAAACGTCAAAAAAGAAGACGTTACAAAGCAAAACAGATGGAAACGGTTTCGCTCCACTTTTTTCATCGGAGCGGAACTGCTCCGTTTTCTTGCTCCGAAACGTTCCGAAACTAATATGAACACACTCGAGCCGTAACGAAAATCATACCGGAACGAAACGGAACAGTAACGTGTGAACATGGTCTAAATTTCGTGGAATCATCTTCGAATTTGCTTCCAATGATCATTAAAAAAACAATAGGTTGAAACTTTAAAATCCACAGGATAGCTTACATAATGAGTTTTCCGTTATGATGTGTCATCGTACCTCAAATTCACCTTTCTAAGTCTCAGTGGAAAGTCAAAAGAAACATTTTATACATTTGAAGTATTTCTCTAGGGTATTTATTTTGAAGCTGTAATCAGTGCTAGTATTATAATGCTGATTAGATCAATCCCCCTGTTCTAAATATCGTGTAAAGTTTGAAAGCCAAGCCTTTTAGCTACCTTGTGTTTCATTTCTTCCCATAAAAACTAACAAGAATCTCATAAATCTCACTAAACTTTCCGGATTTTAGCATTAAGCAATCGATATCGGGAAATGTGTATTAGCTTTGAAAAGTTGGCCAATCTTTTCCTCTCTCTGATTTCGCCGTTGACAAATCAAAAGGCCCAATCTCAAAATTCAACTCCAGATACATAATCTCGCTATTAAAACGACTCTTCATGTTGTTTAAAAATCAATCAAACAAAGCAAAACAAAATCTTTAAACCCACCTTAAGTATTTTGCAGAACGTTTGATTAGGGTCTGTCAGCCGCATACCGTTCACCTCGATAAATTTAAATTGCGGAACGATGGATTCGTCTGAGAAATTCTGTAATGTCCGGATGATTTCGTGGACGGTGGCAGTTTTTCCGGTTCCCGGAACTCCGGAAATATACATACAACTGAAAAGGTGAACATTAAAAACACAGTTGTGTATGCGACGTTTCGACGGTTGTCTTTAATCAAGTTGAATATAAGCGTAGAAAAATGGATGTAATACACGTTTTTTTTAAGAAACACTTTTAAGAAACATGAGGCTCAGAATGAGAAAATAACATTTTTAATTCGTTTTTTTTAAGTACCTTCCAATAAAAACATATGTTTATTTCTTTGCATAAAAAATAGGCTGATTATGTCAAAAAGTTTAGAAACATTTAAGGCTCTTAAGAAACATTGAGGCTGCTTGGTAAAACTAGTTTCTTAAAAAAAACGTGTATGTAACAACTGAAAAATATATTAATCTTTTACTGAAAACTTGTTCATCGTAATCTTCCTGGTAACAAAAATACAAGGAAATCCTTTGCGACGACGGTATCGAAAACACATTTTTAGGAGAGGATTGTCAAATATGAAAGATTCCCTTGCATTGAAGTGATAAAGTAAGGTCGATATCCTTATTGGGCTATTCGAATACTTAAAAAAATTGCACTACACCGAAGAGGCTCAGGGAGACATCTCTCATATGAAGTTATGGCGGGAATTCGCTTGGTTTGTTTTAGAGGCAGTCTCTAGAGCATATTTCCTTGTAAACTCGTTATCAGTCCCCTAAAAATCCAGTACATTGTTTTTGGTAATTAATTGGTAATTAAAACGTAATTAACGAAGAAAACTTGGAAACGTAATTAAACTAAAATGCGAGACTCGCCGTGGGGTAAACAGGGACAGGGGATAAGAGTTAAAGATCAATCAATGAGTATCATTGAGTATCAACCATAGATTTATAAAGCCCGAAGGGCTAGATGTCGTGCTTTGGCTGAAAAGTGTACTGAGGTTAGGTCACATGGCATTACAATATAATTTCAGCGCTTAACCAATAAGAAGCCTCGCAGGTTTTCGAAAACAATAGCAGGAATATTTTTTGCGATAGTCACTTTTTTGTTTCGAAGAGCTTAAAGCACGACATCTAGCCCTTCGGGCTTTACAGAAATCTGTGGTATCAACGTCTAACAAATTACGAATTACGAATGCAATATTAAAAGTTGAGAGAGCCGATTCACGTATGCACAAGATAAATCATTTTTTGAAATCTAGTAAAGAATTTCTCTTTGTACATACGCTGCATAATGAAATATCAAGTACTCTTAAGAGTGGTGTAGAGCATCGTACTTTAATCGGTTAATCTAAATAAGCTTGCGTTTATCGACCCAGTGATATTCATATTGGAATATTTATCGTGGCTTGGATCGCGAGATTAACGTTTGGCTACGTTTCGAGAGATTCTTCTCCCATCATCGGGCAATGTGGTACTTTAATTGGATCAAATTTTGCGAGCGAAAAAAATTTAATTGGATTTAATTCTGCGAGTCAGGGAAAACGCGAAATTTAATCTTGCGAAAGTTAATCCGATTAAAATAATTTTACATCTAAAGGAACTCGCCCAACTTACCCTCCAGTGCCTTCTTGCAGACACTCTTGGACGAAAGTATAAATCTCGTCGTATTCGTCTTCGCGGCATGGAAGCGCATCGGGAACGGCCGAAACGTGCAACCTTTAAGGAAAACAGGTAAAGGAAAACAGGTAAAGGAAACAGGTGAGTCTATCATTCGAATGTCTCCTAAACTTGAACAAGTTTTCTGGTCCCTTCGGTTAACAATGTCTTTTGCATAATGCATGTTGCTCAATGAAATTCCATAATTCGAACAGATTTGTGATCCCCTCGCGATTTCGAATTATGGCGACTCCACTGTAATAGCAAAACCCAGGAATCCCAGGTATTTCTCCACAGATTACTTATTACCAAACTACTCTTTGCTAAGGGAATGAGGTGAAGTACGTTATCAAACAAAATAATTACCCGTGGATGGGCTGATACAGGCTACTGGCGTATAGCATCTTCCAGAAGGAATTATTCATCAGCGGTATACATAGTGATCTAGTAGTTTTTTTGTCAGTAGAGAAATATTTCATCAAACAAAATATTTTCATTAGGTAAAAATAAAAAAATGTAGTGTTTCCGGAAACCGGCCGTGTGAAAAAAACGCTGACCCGGCCGCAGACTATGGGTTCATCTATATGGTTCATCATAAAGAAAATTAAGTTGGACGTTCAAGCTATCAAACGTCGTTTGGTTAGATATTTCCGCTTGTAAATTAAGTTTTGTTCGTTAATAGTTGATACGCTAGTATTCAGGGCTTACTTCATACTGTTTGTAGTACAAAAAAGTTATCTTTCTATTTCAATGATCTATCAAAAGTTATCAAAAATAGCAGAAACATTTTTTTCCCGGCCGGCCGCATGAGAGCTTTTTTCCTTCACCCGCATTCCAATGGTAAGGGGAGAAGGCCAACAACCTCTAAGGTTAGAATGTTTGAGGAGTTTTTACATTCACAAACCTCAACATACCTTTTCCTAGCAAACTCAAGTGGACTTGTTGCTTCAGCGCGCGGTAACGTACGATCGTGTAATCCAGGAGTCATTGTTTTTGATGCTCTAGATGAAGATGTTTTGGCTTTCGTTTTAGTTTTGGTGGAAGCAGCTGAGCGTGGCATACAAATACGTTTCCGTTTGGTTTTTGATTTCTTCCGAGTTGATTTGGATTTCGTATAAGAAACATCATTATCCTAAGGAAATAAAAATATTTTGTTTCCTGAGGGTAAACAGCATATCTTATTTATTGATTGGTAACCAGTTGGTAACTGTCGATTTTTGGCGGTTACTAAGATTACAAAAGTCCGACCTCCTAAGTCTAAGGGTCAGGCTTAGAGAGACAAATTGAATGAAAGAGTGACTCTTAGAGATATAATTAAAAAATCGAAATTAGAGAGACTTATTTGGATGTTTTTGTTTCTGTAGACTGAGAGATGAATGCAGATAATTTAAAGCATTTTTCCCGTTCGGGTCTTAAAGCTTTTAATTTCAAGTGTTCCCGCTTATATGAGACAGATGTTTCAAATCAGGACAGTGTCTCCCTATTGTCCTATTGCGCTGAATGAACAAAATATTGTTTTTGCTTCCCTCTTTCTGACCAATCTTGCTTCATATCCGTGTCAATCCATGTGAAAAAAGCTCGCGAATTAAAATTGACGAGTAAGCAAACGATGTCACTCTTACTTAAAAACAAAACACTCAAAGATGTTTAGTCAAACTTTTTTTCTTAGAAACATACGGGAAAATTGAGCCTACGCTCAGCATGCTTAGCAAAATCTGATTTTCAGCCTTAATTTATGCTTATTTATATGCTTAGACTTCATTTTGTTGATTTTCTTTGGGTTCATTGAAATTTCGAATTTTCAAGTCGGAACATTATTGATTCGGCTCAACATAATAACAATTTTTTTGTAACTTGACGCCGCATGCGAAAATCTTGCTAAAACAGCTTTAAAAGTAACCCTAAAAAGGTCAGCATTTTAGAAAAGCTGCACAAGTTTTTTTGCAATTCAGCTTGGAAGTATGCTTAGCATTATGCTTATTTTTTTACCGAGTTTGAGCCTAAGTATGCTTACAAAAAAAAGAGTGTAATGCGATAAAATTTCCAAATTTTTGTTATCTTCACAGCTTTTCGGCATTTGGAATGTTTTCCTGGTAGAACCTGATTTGGTATTTTTTCTTTTTCGACAAACAAACATTTTACGAATCAACTCGTCCTCTGTACGAGAGGAAATAAGGAAAGATAGAAAAACACAATTCTCTTTACGGTATTTCATGCCTTATAAAGGAGGGTAGGAAAACTTTCAAATTGTGTCTTCTTAATTACCAGGAGTTTAAAAATATCATGCTAAAATATCTTTTGTCAATGTTAACATATTACGAGTTTTGATCTGAATAATAGCGAGATAAAATGAATAATAGCGAGATAAAATGAATAATAGCAAGATAAAATGAATAATAGCGAGATAAAATGAATAATAGCGAGATAAAATGAATAATAGCGAGATAAAATGAATAATAGCGAGATAAAATGAATAATAGCGAGATAAAATGAAAAATTAATATAACATTCTTAAAGATACAAAAATTGATGGTAGTTTTCTGGATAAAACTTCATAATATTTTACTCTCTGTTATTCGACATTGTCATCAAAATTTCAAATTGTCCGTTTGCTTATATACCATACAAGGCCAAAACTTTATTTGGTCATTTCAAACTTAAGTAACATTATGATTGATCGTTTCTCTCCGAAGTAGTAGGCATTGGTAACGTTTTTAAATTCCCACACCTCGTAATTATCACGAGTGTACATTTTACCATGCTCAATACACATTCCCCGATCAGCTGGATGTAATAAAAACACTTTTGCATTCTTCAATTGTTGTTTATTCGGAACAACAAGATCTAGAATATGTGCATCTTCCCCACGACTCTCGTTCTTTCTCTTAGTTGCGAGAAACAAAAGATTATGCATTCGAGACATCTCTTTCTTAACGAAATAATAACTCGATGATCCATGTAAAACGAGTTCTGGTCTTTTGTTGACCAGAGACCTTGCAATATCTTCAAACCAATTTTTGTAAGAAGTAAAAGGATGAGGCTGACCAGAAAAAAAGTTAACAATACCGTCGACAAGGCTTTGCATTTTCGGTTCCAGATGATTTTGTTGCGCATTTCTCGTAATCGCTTGTCCCTTCTTTTCTTCAGTTGCGTTCTCATTTGTGGATTTCTTTTTCGATTTCATTATTTCATTTTCGTGACGCAGCGCTTGAATCTCTAACTCCTTTTCTTTCTCCAAATCCTTGACTTTAAGTTTGAACTCATTTTCTTTAGCAGCAATTTGGTTCCTCATTTCAGCAACCTTTGTTTGGTACTCGTGCTCTTTTGCCAGAGTTGCTTTCTCCTTTTCATTGATTTTCGTTTTGCACTCGTTTTCCTTGGCAGCAATCTCCTTGTCTTTTGCGACCAGCTCCTTGTCTTTATCGGCCAGTTTGTTTTGAAATTCGTTTTCCCTGGCAGCCATCTTTTTGTCTTTCTCAGCCAGTTTATTCTGAAACTCTTTCTGCTGTTTCAGCATTTCTTTCTCCATTTCGCGATCAACCACACCGCCCTTAGCCTCCATCTCATGGGCGGTCTTCAACTTGACCAGCTCCAGTTCATGTGTTAACGATTGATTGTCCTTTTCAAGCTGCAAAATCTTCATCTTCTGCTCTTTGTCCTGTTTGGTCATTTCATTCTCCAGCTCCAGGGTTTTGATACGATTTTCAAATGTCAATTTTTGAATCTGTTTTTCATAATCTTCTTTGAGTTTTGCAATTTCTACACTGTCAGCTTTGTTGGTGACATTTCTACCAGCAGCACTGTGTGCCAAGTTGCGTTCATCGCGATGTGCAGAATCCATTTTAAGTTTTTGATAAAAAGACGCACAAATGAGATACTCTAATAAGATTAACAGTAGAAAAAAGTACTTCTTTTAGAATGTGTATTTACTTCAACCTCGAAAATTTGTTTTGCTTTCGTATCAAATTCGCTCAAAGTATGTTTGTTTAAATGGTGTAAATATGAAGTTGCATGAAATGACTTTTCGTGTATCAATCAAAAGCAAAAATCAACAAAAAGTATCCAATTACTCTTCTAGTCTACTCTTCTATGGTTTTTTTATTAAAACGTCGTGATTTGGGCTTAGCCTGGATATTTTGATAAATTTGAACCTTCAATGGGGTTTTTTGAAATTAATTCATTTAAATGTATAAAAATTGGTGCACAAGTCAACTTTTCTGCTCTAATTTAAAGTTGGGAAGTAAAAAGGTTACTGCCAGATAGATTTAAGAGAATTAATAGAAAGGAAACTATTTTAAAAAGTTCAAATAAGGGTGGTCTTCTTCTTACTAATGTTCTTATTTTCCCGAATTTCAGTCTGAAGTTCTTACATAAATAGTCCGGTGGCAAAATGACTATTTTTGCTTCAACCTTTAGAATTTGTGTACCGTATTACGATCAAAAACCCCTTCGAGCAAAAGGGCGTTTATTTCAAACAGGTAGCTGTAAAGAAGTATAGTATGAGGAGGAAAACTTAGAAACACGATTTGTGTCCTTTTAGTATTCAAAATGATTTTGACCCGCTTCTACAGCTCTAAATTGATATATTTGTACTCAAATAATAATGAGAAGACAAAATAAGGTTCCGATCAAACTTTTAAAGTGACCTCGGTTATAGATTATATAATTACTCTTAGGTTCCAAATAAACAGGGGGCCTAACTGCAGGGGGGATGGAAATTGTAATTACGAAATCCCAAAAATAAGATAAATATAGGCTAAAATCAGGCTATTTAGAGCAGAATAAGGGACCTTGTCTTTGAAAGTTGAAAAAAATTAAAAAAATAATAAACGGGGGGGGGGTCCTAATAAGGTCCGGGGGGGGGGGGGTTGTAAAATTTTCGAAAAATTAACAAGCAGGGAAGGGGCGTTTATTTGGAACCTAAGAGTATTGCATATGGGCTTGCACCTCATTAGATAAATAGATAAAAAGAAAAAGAATCCCGAGAACTACGAGTAGTCACTCTTTCTCTTTGCGCTTCGTAGTTTTTAGAAAATGTTTTTTAAGACACAACATAAGTGTGTCTGAAAACATTTTGTTGAACGAGTTATATATGGCTGCTTGACAAAAAGGTATAATCAAAAAAATGGGATGGAATAGAAAAAGTGCTTCTCTGATTACCCGAAGTGTTCTGATCATGTCTATTGAAAACTCCTTTGCTTTAGCTTTAATTTGGTCGTTACAAAAAGCTCAGAAACGGCTCACCATGCGAAGAGGGCTGGTTTGTATATGCTGTGTTTATAAAAGTGGTTTTAGGTTTTTCGTTTTTGATCCATTACTTTTTAAACTTTCAGTATCCAGTAACAAATTTTACACTAACTTGTAGTCTGAAAAATTCTCATCACAATGATACCAAGTTATTTCTAAAAAATTTGATCGAAATTCATCAAAGACAGATTTGATTTGTTATTTTCGTACACTTTAGCTTTTAATCTAATTATGCGGTCATGATGCCGTTATATCATTAGAATCGATGAAAATTTTGCAGCTTGAAAAAGACAATCAATTGTTGAGTCATGAACTTGAGCTGGTGAAGTTCAAGACCGCTCATGAGGCTGACAAAGATATGGGTAACGGAGCGAAAAAAGACTTGCTGAAACAACAAAACGAGTTTCAAAACAAACTGGTTTGAGAAAGACAAATAATGGCTGAAAAAGGACAAGAAACTGGCTGAGAAAGAAAAAGAGATGACTGCTAAGGAAAACGAGTCATATCTTAAAATGAAAGAATTGGAGATTGCAAAAGACAAGAAAATTGCTGCCAAGGAAAATGAACGCAAAACAAAAATTATTGAAATGGAGAAAGCAACTCTGGCCAAAGGGCATAAGCACCAAACTAAGCTCCTTGATATGACAAGCCAAATATTGCTGCCAAAGAAAGGGAATTCAAGCATAAAGTTAAGGACACGTTTTTTTTTTTTATAAGGAACACGTTTATAAGGAACTCGAGGCTGAAAATGGTTCAAAAAATAAGGAATTGTTAAGGAACTGCTCAGGCTGAGAATAAGTGGATTTGAAAATAATGTACCTTATCGGGACTAATTTGACCAAATTTTGATCTTTCAAGGGGCAAAAAGTTCAAAATTTCCTATGTAGTAAGGAACTCGATAAGGAACTTTGAGACTGAAATTCTCTGTAAAAATAAGGAACTCCAAGCTCAGAGCAAAGTTAAGGTTCCTTATAAAAAAAAACGTGTACTTGGAATATAACAATAAAAAATATACCTAAGACTTTTCAAGGTGTTCAAGAAAATGTGTAGCACTTTTAAGCAAAATTAAATTTCCTCTTTTTCGTTTAATTTAATTTTCTTTATTTTTTCATATCACAAATTCTAACCTACCCGGGATATACCCTAAAAGCTCTACTGCTTCTTAACTTTTCTGGGAAAACACTTGAACTGAAAATGCTAAGATTTTCCAGTCCTCTTTTAAGCATCGTTGACAATTTAAAGTGTCTTTTTAACAAGCTAAAATCTATCAAATTATGACTCTAGAACAAAACTTAACTTGAAAAAATGAAAACAATAATGCCATTTTGATGTTTTAAAAGTTGTAAGATATGAAGATGAAAGCGCGATGTACTTTCGTTTTTCATTCCATACACGGAAATTTTGTTACCAAAATCTGTGAACAATGAAAGATTGAAAGTAAGTTAGCGAAATAGTCATAAAGCCATCTTCAATGAAAATATAAATGTATAATTTTTACAGGGGATAGGAAATTGAATTTCAAACTTCATTAAAAATTACGTATGTTTTTGTTTGATAGAAAAATGAACGACAAAAATTGAAAAATAGGGGCGTTTTTTAAAACACACCCGGTATCTTTTGTCAATGTTAAAATATTACGAATTTTGATCTGAATAATAAAATAAAATTAAAAAATTAATATGAAATTCTTAAAGATACAAAAATTGATGAAAGTTTTCTGGTTAAAACTTCATAATGTTTTACTCTCTGTTTATTCGACATTTTCATCAAAATTTCAAATTGTCAGTTTGCTTTATACCATACAAGGCAAAAACTTTATTTGGTCATTTCAAACTTAAGCAACATTATAATTGATAGTTTCTCTCCGAAGTAGGTATTGTTAACATTTAGAAATTCCCACATCTCGTGGTTATCATTAGTGTACATTTTACCATGCTCAATACACATTTTCCGGTTAACTGGATGTAATAAAAACACTTTTGCATTCTTCAATTGTTGTTTATTCGGAACAACAAGATCTAGAACATTTACACCTTCCCCACGACTCTCGTTCTTTCTCTTAGTTGCGAGATACAAACAATTATGTATTTGACACATCTCTTTCTTAACGAAATAACAACTCGATGATCCATGTAAAACGAATTCTGGTTTTTTATTGACCAAAGACCTTGAAATATCTTCATACCAATTTTTGTAAGAAGCAGAAGGAAGAGGCTGACCAGAAAAAAAGTTAACAATACCGTCGACAAGGCTTTGCATTTTCGGTTCCAGATGATTTTGTTGCGCATTTCTCGTAATCACTTGTCCCTTCTTTTCTTCAGTTGCGTTCTCATTTGTGGATTTCTTTTTCGATTTCATTATTTCATTTTCGTGACGCAGCGCTTGAATCTCTAACTCCTTTTCTTTCTCCAAATCCTTGACTTTCAAATTGAATTCGTTTTCTTTGGCAGCAAGTTTGGTTTGGTACTCGTGCTCTTTTGCCAGAGTTACTTTTTCCATTTCATTGATTTTTGTTTTGCGTTCGTTTTCCTTGGCAGCAATCTCCTTGTCTTTTGAAATCTCTAAGTCCTTCATTTTAAGATTGAACTCGTTTTCCTTGGCAGCAATCTCCTTGTCTTTCTCAGCCAGTTTGTTCTGAAACTCTTTCTGCTGTTCCAGCATTTCTTTCTCCATTTCGCGATCAACCACACCGCCCTTAGCCTCCATCTCATGGGCGGTCTTCAACTTGACAAGCTCAAGTTCATGTATTAACGATTGATTGTCCTTTTCAAGCTGCAAAATCTTCATCTTCTGCTCATTATCCTGTTTGGTCATTTCTTTCTCCAGCTCCAGGGTTTTGATACGATTTTCAAATGTCAATTTTCGAATCTGCTTCTCATAATCTTCTTTAAGTTTTGAGATTTCTACACTGTCAGCTTTGTTGGTGATATTTCTACCAGTAGCACTATGTGTCAAGTTGCGTTCATCGCGATGTGCAAAATCCATTTTAAGTTTCTGATAGAAAGACGCACAAATGAGAAACTCGTGTAAAATAACAAATACTTCTATTGGAATCTGTAATCGCTTAAACTTAAAAACCTTGTTTTGTTTTGATATCAATGATGTTTATGTAGTTGTATGAAATGACTTTTTCGCATCAATAAAAAGCAATCAGTCAATATAATAATAAGTCTCTATGCAAACGTAACATCTCTTAATAGCAATATGTAAAAATCCTTAGCAACGGGTTTTAATAACGGTTGTTATAAGAAACAACATGTATTTAATCATGAAAGGTAAAAAGGAGCTACTGATTGCTAGTCTACACAATAGACAGATCCAGGCTTTTATAGGCACTGCTATAGGCGGCCACTAGTGACCCCCACCGGGAATTGCTTATTAATAGGTTTAAACATAATAGACAACATTCACAAAAGATGTTTATCAATAGAAATTTTAAATAAAAGAATGTTTAAACACAGCTGATTGGCTTAGGTTTCGAAACTCTCTATTGTTTCATTAAAACCTCAGTGCGCATGCGATTTATCTGGAGAATTTCAATATTCAAAACAAGAGCAGTGCTCATAGCCCGAAGAGTAGGAGTTTTACGCTCGAAACGAAGGAAGATTAGTCTGATTCGCAGACCTATACTTCCTATAGGTCTGCTTAATAGTGTATGGATTGGTTTCCCGCTACGGTGGCTCTTATGGTGGCCGACTCGTGCTATTTGGCGAGTTGCTAAGTTTTATGGAAACTCGAATGCGAGTTAAAAGATAAACAAAAGAAATCAAAGTGAAGACATTCCAGTGTCAGACGGATTCCATTTTGCCACAGGCACGCCTTTTCGAATGTTTCTTTTATTTTCGAATGATTTTTTTCTATTTTCGAATGTTTTTTTATTTTCGAATGTTTTGATATTAGAGCTTTGAGTCAACGAATTTGAATTTCTCAAAAACTTTGAAAGAAAATTTCACTATAACTATTTGTTTATAAAGAACCTCTTCAGGTTAGTTAAATGAGACATATTGGGTTTCATCAATAAAACTGATTCCAACATTCTTCCCGTCCCTGTCAAAGTTTAACAAAACAAAGAATAACAGAATCTGCTGCTACACTATTTCAAACAACTTTAAGTAGACACAAAGTAAAGGGCCAGTAAAAGGGAAGAAGGCTCTCTGGAAAGAGATTAAGCCACAAAATGATATTACTATTGGATACTTACAACAACAATCTTTCCCTATCATAAGCTTCTAAAATAACCACATACCTGTCAAGACCTGTTACTGTATCTTTTCTACATTCGTTCAAAACGAATAAAATGTCCACCAAAACAAATCAAAATTCCACATTATAAGCTTGATAACAAATGTTCTAGACCATAATTTTTTTCTTGGTACACATATTATATACTCTAAAACTTGTAATTGTATTAACAAAACTTCTTTTGCCTTAAACAAACTACCCAAATCAAAAACAAGTACTCGAGCTTGACGAAAACCACTTCCCGCTTCGACGGCCATCTTGAATTTGAACAGTGAAAGCTATGCTACTTCGTAACAGGTAGAGTACCTTTGCAAATTAATCATCATAAGCACTCGCCAGCAAAAATAGCCTTCTCGCCGAATTTCGGCGAGAAGCGGCATTTTGTGGGAAAGAAGATTTACCGAGTATTAAGCAGCCTCTATAAGAAACTTTTTTCGCTAGAGGATGAGCAGAAGCCTAAAGGAAGATATGACGTAGCCTACTGATTGCCTTTGCTTTTAATATCCAACTTCAAATGGTGTTTCGATACAGACTTTGAACAAAATAATAACATAAGTCAAGATTACGTATCACTTGTTGAGGGTTGATATACATTCGTAGGAGAATTGTAGATAAGTTTAGATGAATGGAAAGAAATTCTTTCTTACAAGAAAATTCATCAAAAGAATTCCAAGAATTACGAGTGGTTGCGGTCTTCTCTTTTTTGCATTCAGACATACTGTTCAATCTTTCTACATTACATATTAAAAGCTTAGTTATTATTTTGATGTTTTTTGTGTTGTGTGTTGAAAGAATTGCTGCTTGATAAAAAAGTTTAGTATACGTGTACAAAGTTTGAAATTTTCCTGAACATTTTGTATAAAGCAAAGAAGAGGGTATTACTTGAGAAGATATGGATTGACAAGGGGTCTTTTTAGCCAGGTCAAGATTGGGTACCATTCCACTTTGTCATCGTATCTTCCTAATCTGATTGTCATGGGAATTTAAACATGTTATATTGAATACAAGGAACTTAAAACTTGAAATGCACCATGGGGGATGGACATTTTTAAAGGAAATAAAATCAGACCCAAGGCGTGATGGCTTTAAATTATGGTTAGGTGAAAGAATTTTCTTGCTTGACAAAAAGGTATAATCTGTGTAAAAGGTGTGGAAATTTCCTGAGCATTTTGTATAAAGCAAAGAAGAGAGCATTGCTTGAGAAGATGTGGATTGACAAGGGGTTTTATTTTCTGGAGTCTGATTGTCTACTATTCTGTTTTGTAATCCAATTTTCATACGAGGTGTGCCAGAAATTGGTTACCCTCTTTAATGTAAAAGTTCTATCAATTTTTAAAGAATCTTTAACCTTTTTCAAAACACCCCTGTGTCACAGAACCGCTAGGACCCCAGCCCCATTCGGCAAAATTTTTTCCCTGGTGAGAAAATACCCTGGAAATGCAGCCACACTAGGAGATTAACTTTAACCTCATCCCCATTCGAAATTCAAAGTTTAAAAATTGCACTCCAAAACGATCCCACTGAATTTTTTAATCTTGGAACAACAGAATTTCAATCCCCATTGGTATTTCAATAGGTATTTTTATCCTCACTGAAGAAAAATGTTCCACCGGGGCTGTGAGACAGGTAACTTTTCGAAAGGTTAACTTACTCTAGAGATTAAGTTAGGTCTCGTATGCGCATCGGCGTATAGTCATTTTTTCTTTTGATCATGAAAGTATAGTCCTTGAAGAGTCAGAAAACGTGTGTGGCGTTATTTGGATCAGGCACAAATTTCCATAATGGCGGATTTTAGATTTTCAACCCTTTTTAGCCTTAGTTATCAAGAGATACGAAGTACTTACGTTTTCTAAGTTTTGAAAACGAAAGTACTTCATAGCTCGAGATATCAAAATTTTCAGACCATGGTTCTGACCTTTTTCTTAATCAGCATAAAATTTCTGATCGATTGGTATATAGTATGCAGGCTTTTAAGCTCAAAAAAATAATTTTCTTAGGCTAGCGGAGCCTAAGAGCCCATGTGACGAAAGAAAGTTTTGAATCCGCCATTATGGATATCGAAATTCATGTAGAAAAATAAATTTTCCTGAATTTTATTATTTGAACGGTAGGCAAGACCCTCCGAAAATTTCAAGTAAATCAAGTAAGCCAATCAAATGTTACAGCCACGCAAATTTGGAACCAAAAGTAGTCATTTCAAAAAATCAAAATCGAAAGTGCTTCATATCTCCAGATAACGAAATTTTCAGACCATGGTTCTGACATTTTTCTTAATCAGCATAAAATTTGTGATCGATTGGTATATAATATGTCTATGTATAAAGTTTAAAAAAATTTTTTTTCAAGCAAGAGGGCTAAAAAGGGTTGAAAATCTAAAATCCCCCATTATGGAAATTTGTGCCTGATCCAAATAACGCCACACACGTTTTCTGACTCTTCAAGGACTATACTTTCATGATCAAAAGAAAAAATGACTATACGCCGATGTGTATACGAGAACTAACTCAGCCCCTAGAGTAACTTAAAAGTTTGATAGGTCATTTTTCGAATTTCATTCATTGAATCAAAGGATTTTGAACTGAAAAAAAAAATCAATTTCTAAACTGATCAAGAATGTGAAAAACTTAGGTGAAAGCATCTTCTTTTCATTTCTTTTCCGTAATAAGGTCAAAACAAAAATAAAATGGATTCTGCACATGGCGATGAACGCAACTTGGCACACAGTGCTGCTGGAAGAAATGTCGCCAGGAATACTGATAGTATCGAGATTGAAAAACTTAAAGAGGAACACGAGAAGCAGATTCAAAAATTGACATTTGAAAATCGTATCAAAACCCTGGAGCTGGAGAAAGAAATGTCCAAACAGGATAAAGAGCAGAAGATGAAGATTTTGCAGCTTGAAAAAGACAATCAATCGTTAAGTCATGAACTTGAGCTGGTCAAGTTGAAGACCGCCCATGAGATGGAGGCTAAGGGCGGTGTGGTTGATCGCGAAATGGAGAAAGAAATGCTGAAAAAGCACAAAGAGTTTCAAAACAAACTGGCTGAGAAAGACAAAAAGATGGCTGCCAGGGAAAACGAGTTCAACCTTAAAATGAAGGACTTAGAGATTTTAAAAGACAAGGACATTACTGCCAAGGATAAAACGAATGCAAAACCAAAATCAATGAAATGGAGAAAGTAACTCTGGCAAAAGAGCACGAGTACCAGACCAAACTTGCTGCCAAAGAAAACGAATTCAAGCTGAAAGCCAAGGATTTGGAGAATACCAATAAGATCAAACTCGAACAGATGGAACGAGAGAAAGAACTGGCGATCCAAGCACTTCGTCACGAAATTGAAATTTTGAAAAGCAATAACGCAACGCAATCTCAAAATGATTTCAAACCAGAAAATACGGCAGGGGCGATGAAACAGACAGAAAAATCAATTGTTGCTACAAAGGAAGATAAAATGATTTGGGGTGTCAATGAATTTTTCTTTGCCAAAAAATATGTTTCAAATCTTGACACATCTTATCAGAAGTGGCATGAAGCTATCTATGATTTGTTAGAAAATAATGTACAAGAAAACATGAATTCAGAAGGAAAGAAATTAATTTTCATAAAGAAGGAAATGCCTGCGACAAATTACGCCACTCTTGTTCTTCTTACCAAAAGGAGAAACGTTGATTGTGGCGACGGACCTCAAACTCTCATTGTGAATCATGATAATAAAGGAGAATTGAAAAATGCAAAATCGTTTTTGTTACACCCGAAACAAAAAGAAATGTGTATTGAGAATAATGGTAACTATACTGAAGAATACGAAATGTTCGAACTATGGGGTTATCCTGGTGTTGCCAAAAATCATTATTTTGGTGAAAAAAGATCGATCATCATGTTTCTTATTTTCAAGAATGAATAATAAGATTTTTGTATAGTTTATTAATTGGGGCCATGAAACAGGACACGTGACAGAAAGAATTAAATGAAATATACACCAGTTGGAGTTTTGAAAAGCTATCGGTGGAAATTTTAATTTAATTAAGTGGAATATAATTAACTCATTTTTTGATTTTCTTTTGCACATACAAGCAAGTTTAGGTTATTTGTGTTTGTCGTTTAACTTGAAGTTTTGATAATTTATGTACTTTTTATTTCATACTTTCAACACTATTTAAGCTAGATCTCATAATCTTTTGTTAAACCATAAGCATATGATTGAACGATCCCCGGCCGGCATTATTGATGCATCGATAAATATTATAAAATTTTCATATAAAAAGTGATTTGTCTGAATAGATTACTCAATAATTTTGAATTATTTTCAAAAACGAAATTTTCTATTTTTTTTTTTTTTTTGCTGCTTTTCATATTTTAAGAAAAAAGTAAGGGAGTTTCTAAACGTCGACCAGAAATGACGACCACGACCGGCCACCACGACCAACGATCAGATAAATTTAGGTTATCGAGTTTTTTCCCTTTCTCCGACGTAGAGTGTCTCTCCTAATCATAATATAATATATATCATATTGAAGAGTAAGCTCAACCCTGTCTCATTTATTTAAAGCCACGTGCAAAATACGTAAAACAACCATTTCGACGCTCTTGGATCTTGATTATGCTCTTGGAGCTTGATTATGATGTCAATTTCTATCCTTTTTATTCTTTCTATCAGCATCACAATAATTAGTGGCACAAAATCTTTTGAAAATGGTTTGAGAAGCTTTGTATTTCATCATCAGATTGTTATTTCTGTCGAAATTAGATTCATATCTCTAAAGCTGACCTTCCCAATTTATTTCTACTGACAAGTCTTATATATTCATACTAAAGGCATCTCATTCAGCATAATTAAAATATTTGGTGCAAGAAAGCTTACAAACATCATACTTAATGAGTATAATGACCCTGTCTGACTCAGCATGGAGGTGCCACCCTTTCTGTCGCTTCTACCCCAAAAATTATCTTTAAGAATATTCATAATGAAATGGAAAAACATCATTCTTATAAAAAAAAGCGTGTAGTCTCAAAAAGCAATGACAAGAAAAGTTCTAAACAGTATAAAAATAATTTGAGAGAGACATAGTCCTTCCAAATGGAATGGAACAAGCCCTATTTTTAGCTATTTTCTTTCTTTTTGACCGAAAACTGATAATTCTAATGTGTTAAAAACTCAAAATGGCGCCGAAATTAGTAATCAGAGACCCTTTTTTCTTCTCTTGCATTTCGGCGCCCTTCCCCCAAAAAAAGTCGGCCGCCGGAGAGGGGGACGCAATTGGCAGTTATATAGGTAGTAGAGTAATCTCCGCAAAATTGGAAAAGGGGGAGCGACTCTTTTTCTTGTAAGAATACACTTTATAAGAATACACTTTATAAGAATATTTGTGATAAAATTGGCCAAAAAAGAATATCACCATCATGGAATTGGCAATTGAAGCTAAGAATGCCATTTTTAGAGCATTATCATGCAATTATAAATTGCCAATTGCCCTCAAGTAAGGCTCACTACCTTCCCAAAGATGCCATTTTATGTTTGAGACCTATGTACTAAATATGTTAAATCTAGTCTGAATTAGGATCTTAACCTAAGAATGCTGTAAAAATATTTTCCCCAAAAAATAAAAAAAATATCCATCATGAAATAAAAAATACCATTCTTATACAAAAGCGTGTATGTATACTAAGCTGGCAGTTAAAATATAATTGTTCCTTTGCTTTTTAATTTTTTCGTTCCACTTTTTAATGATTTCTCAATATAATGTTTTTATTTTCACTTTTTGACAATATTTTTGTCCAATCCCATAGTGGGCAGAGGGGTATCAAGTCCCCCCCCCCCTCTTTTAGCTCAACCCTAAGAAATTAGGTATTTTAGAGTCCGACAAGAAACATTTTGGCCATTGAAGCCTTATTTTTTTCGAATCATAGTGTCGACACAAATTCATTGGTGCGTCTTCTCAGAGAAAAAAACAACTTGAAAACAATCAAATAAATCAAAGCTCCATTTCAAAAATCATGCAGCAAGTGAGTTATCATTGGTGTAAATGTTTGAGAAACATTGTTAAAGTTTTGAGGACAACCAATGGTGAAAAGGAGAGGACCCTTGTGATGAGGTCGCCCATCTTCGTCTAGTGAAAATGTTGATAATGTCACTGGCGAAAGAGGGGTAAAACTTATATGATGTTGTTTGTTTCACCAGTGGTGGATATAATGGGGGAATACAATGGTGGGGAAATATAATGTGGGGGATATAATGTGGGGAATACAATGTGGGGAATATAATGGGGGATGGGGGAACTACATGTGGGGAATATACTGGGGGATAATGTGGGGATACAATGTGGGGAATATAATGTGGGAATACCTGTGGGGAATATAATGTGGGGGATATAGTGGGGAATACAATGGGGGATGTGGGGCTCTAATGTGGGGAATAATGTGGGGACTCATATGTGGGGAATACATGGGAGGCATGTCCTGTGGGGGAATTAAGGGAATATAATGTGGGGAATATAATGTGGGGAATATAATGTGGGGAATATAATGTGGGGAATATAATGTGGGGAATATAATGTGGGGAATATAATGTGGGGAATATGGGGATACCCTGTGGGGCTGTGGGGACTATGGGGAATATGTGGGGATACAATGTGGGGATATAATGTGGGGAATATGTGGGAAATCTATGTGGGGAATATAATGTGGGGAATATAATGTGGGGAATATAATGTGGGGAATATAATGTGGGGTTCAAAATTCATAGCTGAGTGTTACTTTTAGAAATACTCCTTACACGCCATTTTTCTATAAGAATATACTTTTAAAAGAATGTTCATGACAGAATGGGCCTTAAAATTAAGAATATGCTAAGAATATCACAATCATGGAATTTGGCAACTAAAGCTAAAGAATGCCATTTTTAGAGCATTTTTCAATTTTAAATTGCCAGTTACCCTCAAGTAAGGCTCACTACTTCCACAAAAATGAAGACAAATGGTAAAGCTAATTTGAATTAGGGTCCTAACCTAAGAGTGCTGTGAGAATACTTTAGGACGATTTTCCCTAAAAAGTTAAGAATATTTATCATGAAATGAAAAAACACCATTCTTATAAAAAAAAACGTGTATAAGGGATTAAGACTCTCCGTGTAATAAATTTTAAGCCCCCTTGGATCCACGACTTTATACATAAGGTCAAGCACCTGTTGCGGATCCTAAGGTTAGTTCAAAATGAATGGACGGATAGGGTTTTGTACTCCTTATAACTTCTTCAGATCCACAACTGCTCGCTGTTTTTCACGTCCATGGCCCCCTTTTACTTTAAAAAATCTTACATATACCGTTAAGAGGAGTGAAATAAGGGTGAAAAGTCCAAAATTTTCTTCGTCATATTTTTTGGCCCCCCTCAATTCGATTCAAACGACGGGGGCCATGCCGTCCGGAATCGTAACAGTCTAATAGTCTATTTCATACAGGTTAAAAAATAAACTAGATTATGGCTTCGATCACTCCAACCAGATTCAGTGGAAGACTTAAGCTGAAGAAAAAAGAGATTGCAGATCGTGAAATACGGAAACAGACGGAAACATTAATTTTCGGGAATCTTGTCAATTCAATCAATTTGGAACGAGAAACATCTAAAGGTGATAATGATGTATCTGAAGTGAAGGAATTACATCTTGAAAATGATTGTGAGGAATTGGTAAAGAAACTTGAACAGATTAAATTGGAGAGGAGATCTGATCGCGTGAAGAAAAAGAATGAGGTGGATAAATACAAGATGCAAATAAAGCGATGCAAAGAAATGAATGCAAAATACAAAAGACAGTATCTCGACGTAACGCCTGAAAAATATTTCCAGATGATGTTTAATGCTAAAATAACATGGATAGGCGATGACACATGGTTTCGAATTGACGATAAGACTTTCAATATTAGTATTAAACCGAAAGAAGAAGAAGAAAATGAAGAAGTGGAGCCAGAAATCGCACTGATGAGAGACATAGAACGAAAACATGCCAGCAAAGATGATAACCTTGTATGGGGTATTGAGAGATTCGCATACAAAACAGAATCTCATCTATTCCACTCTTACCAAGAATGGTATCGAAACATCTCTGGTTATTTACCAAATAAGACGTTTCGAAAGGTCATCCGCAAACCGAATGATTATTACTTCTTAAGAGTAGAGCTTCATGAAAAATACGATCACCTGCACTTGATCACTAAACGAAAAACGACTCCAACCCCAGCGATGGTCATGCCCAATCATTTGCTAATGGAGATTGGTGGAGATGTTTTTGAACAAATGTACTCGTTCCTTTTACATCCAACAAAAATAGAGGGGATCCGAATGTCTCGTGTTAAAAGCGCTGATTGGTTTGAAAAACGTTTATATCGCGAGCTGGAAGATAGTCATTATTTTGGCGAAAATAATTCAGTCATTATACTGTTCCATGAACTCACTGTTTTTAAGAAAAACTAGAGGACACATTAGGATTTTTGGATAAGCAGAATAAACTTTAGAGTTTAAGTTTTAGACAAAGTGTATTTTACAGAACGATATACGTGAACGCACGAACGAGCTTTACTGACTAGTTTTATACAAAGTGTATTTTACAGAACGATATACGTGAACGCACGAACGAGCTTTACTGACTGGTTTTAGACAAGTGTATTTTACAGAATGATATACGTGAACGCACGAACGAGCTTTACTGACTAGTTTTAGACAAAGTGTATTTTACAGAACGATATACGTGAACGCACGAAAGAGCTTTACTGACTGGTTTTATACAAAGTGTATTTTACAGAATGATATACGTGAACGCACGAACGAGCTTTACTGACTGGTTTTATACAAAGTGTATTTTACAGAATGATATACGTGAACGCACGAATGAGCTTTACTGACTGGTTTTATACAAAGTGTATTTTACAGAATGATATACGTGAACGCACGATTTTTGACAACTGTAAGGTGCACATAAATGATCGTAATAAGCATATAGACTGTTGTTAACTTTAATTCTCCACCCAAGTCAAACTCTTTGGTCTCGCGAGGTATTTTGTTAGACCTGGATGCAAGGTTATGATTAAACCTATGTGACGAGATCTTCTAGATGTGACTAGTCATGCCCTGGTCTAAGCTCAGCCATTTTTTGAAATTTTTAGTTCCCCTTATCCTCCAAGGATTATCCAACACCGTTTCCGTAAATTTAAGATTGAGTTTCTAATGTAATTATGCCCGAAGGTATCTGATAAACAAAGATGTATCGATTGATTAAACTGAGGGTGCTTTAAGTCCCCAAGTGGAGATCCAGAAGGCAAAGCTCCCGAAAAATTTGGATACGTAGTTAATATTAATTACTTTTGCTTGTAAACAACAAAAAAAAAATTATTTGCCTTGTCTTATATTAAATTCGTTACCATATTTTGTCAAAGTCAAGTATTTAGATACTTAATTAGCTTTTTTTTCTGACATCGCCTGATCACACCTCTCACATATAGTAGCTCCCATAATAATAATAATAATTTATTTACAACCACCCATTACTGGGTAAGGTTGGACATAGAGTCATGACTCTCGCCCATGAGGCCTATTCACTTCAGAGAGTTACGACTCTATGTCGAGCTATCAAAAAAGAAAAAAAACTTCAAAATTATTTTTTCTTGCTTAAGGCAAGAGTAAAATATTGGTTTAATGAAACATTTTTAAACTCCATAGCTTGGTCAAGTAACGATTTCGTTGGCCGACCTCTTTTAGTGTAGTGATCGTTATTGAAAGTTAGTAATTTGACAGTTCGTGTTACTGGCATACGAATGATATGACTAACGTAATGATGTTGCTGAGATTTTATAAAGAAGCTAACATCAGATGTTCCACATATATTATGAAGTTGATTGTTGTTAATTGCATATCGATAGTCATTAGCATCCGGATTCACAAAATCTGAATCCACCACGAATCATTCGACGGAGGAGTTTTCGATACACAACATCCAAACGGTCAAATTTGTTTTTGGTCAGATTCCAGTTCTGACAGGCGTATACTAGCCTACTTCGCACAAAGCTGTTCAGGAAAAGTATGCGAGTTTTCAGATTAATTCGAAAATTCTGAATTAAATTTGACATTTGTTGAAATTTAGTGTTAGCAAGCTGGATGCGGTGGTTTATCTCCTTTTCACCAGTGTTCGGCTAGTTACAATCGAGATAGGCTCCCAGGTATTTGAATTCAGAAACATTGGCTATATGGCATTCGTTTAATTCGACAATTGAGTTTGGATATGGAGAATCTACTGGATAATTGAGAATCATCGTCTCTGTCTTTTGAGCATTGACAGATAGACCGAACTTGACGAAAACATTATCAAGAAGAATTGTTGCAATTTGTAAACTCTCGTGATCTTTCAAGAATAAGACTAAATCGTCGGCGTAACCGCTCCAGGGTAATATTGATAAGTTTGAGAGATTAATGTTCTTTTTTTTACGAGTCGATAATCTCTCTGCTCGCGAAAGAGAGCTAGTGCTGATTTGGTATTTGTGATCAAAGAACTTGATATCATCATTTAAGTGTGATTTCTCGAGTATCAGACGCATGACGAAATCGAGATATAAGTTGAACAAAAACGGGCTTTCTGGCCCACCCTGACGGACTCCAGAAGATGTTTGGAATAATTCTCCTTCATAGGTTAGAGAGGTGTGTTGATAAAGTTTTTCCAATATCTTGATCATAATCGGTGACTTTTTGTCGGTGAAACGAAGACAAATTGTATCAAACAGCCATTTACGGGGTATATGATCGAAGGCGGCTGAGAGATCGACAAATAATAGATACAACGGCTGTTGTTTTCGATGACTGATTTGGTGTATTCTCTTTACTGTGTAAATCCCATCAGTAGTGCCACGGTTTGGACGGAACCCGTTCTGTTCGTCGGTTAGTTGACATTCGTACCAGTCGCGGAGTCGGAATAAGATGATATTGACAACGAGCTTACAGATAGTAGATCCGATACTAAGACCCCGATACTTTGATGCGTCCTTTTTTGAGCCTTTTCCTTTCCAGAGTGTTCTCAGATGGGAGTTACCCCAAGCGTTCGGTAAATCTAGATTTTCCCACAAGTTGTTGGTGATTCTTTGGATTACTTGAATCATTATCGGATGTGAACATTTCTTCAGTAGCTCTGCTTCAACGTCATTGCTTGCTTTATTATTTTTGAGGAGACGGATGTGTTTTTCTATTTCATCGGCTGTAGGTGGGAGGTCGTTGATGACAGTACTGTCAGAAATTTTTCGAAGTTCCTTAACAAATATTGGAAGTGTCTGATTTATTTCCTCAGGTGACGTATCAATTGATGGGTCAGTAGGGTTGAAATGTTTCTTAAAGTGTTCTAAGAGTTTATCGGTTGGGCAAGCATTGTTTGTTGGTTTGAGGGTAGTTTCCTGTCTTTTGGCACGATGGAATAGCTTTTCGATCTGCTTGTTAATAACAAAAGTGTTCATTTTCTCAGCTTCAAGCCTGAAGTGTTCGTTTTTGAGATGACGAGCTCGTAGTCGAATCTTTTTACGGATTCGCTTGATATCCTCAGGATTAACATTTTTAGATGAAAGCTCAGATTTTGTTTGGAAAAGTTCTTGGAGTTTGGCATCTGTTTTCCATGGAGGTGGTTGAGATTCAGATGTCATTGTAGGAAAGTAGATATTGGCAGATTCTTTGATCGTGTTTACAAGTTTTTCGTTTAGAAAATCGTTCGACTCTGAGTTAAGAACGTCATTAGAGTTAAGCTTTCGTGAGACATCATCTTTGAAAAGTCCAGTCATTGCTGGGGTGACTGCTTCGAAATCGATTCTCTTTTGACGTTTGGTATGGGTTCGGTTGATGTATCTTGCTTTCTTTGATGTTGGTGTACAAAGGTGTGCAACAACAAGACGGTGGTCGCTATCAAAGTCGAAAGAGTTAAACACGCGACAGTTTGTAACATATTTACGTAACCAACTTGCACAGAGGATAAAATCGTATACCTTTTTCGTCTTTCCATCTGGGGAGTGCCACGTAATTCGTCTGCAATTTTTATGCGTAAACCAAGTATTCAATACAGACAATTTATTCAGTTCAAAGAATTCGTGGAATCGTTCTCCATTGTCATTAACAATCAAATCGTTAATTATACTTCCTTCTCGTAACGAAGTGTTCGACCAAGCGGCAGATGTAGAAGCGTTGAAATGTCCAATGCAAATCAGTTTTTGGTTCTTTTTCAATGATTTAATTTGTTTATTCAATGTTCTATAAAACAAATTCTTTGACGACTCGGTGCTTTCCTCTGTAGGAGCGTAACAGTTTATTATTTTCAATGAGCAGCTACGGACGATTGCATCAACAACAATAATTCGAGCATCTACTGGTATTACTTCAACAATTTCTATCGACGAGTCTACTTTAATAACAATACCAACACCATGGGTTCGTTTGTTACTATGTCCCGACCAATGTACCTCGTATTTTTTGCCAGAGTTCGATTTAATCAGAGCTGTTCCTTTGTTTAGACGTCGAACTTCCTGTAACCCACATATCGAGAGATCGGCTTTATCAATTTCGTCAACTACACGTTCGAGCTTTTCATCATCTTTCCCTGTTCTAATGTTTATTGTTCCAATTTTCCAGTTGTGAAAGATCATTTCGTAAGTTTTGATAGTTTTGATAGTTTTTCAACCACATTTAAGGGTGTGCGTGGTTAGTTCATCACCCCGAGACAAACAAAAATCATCATATCATCATCAGTGACTGTTGTTGTTGATGTTTAGGTGTGGTGGCTCACCCCCATTTAATTGAGGAGGATTTTCTTTCCACCACCACACCTTTCTTTTTTTTTATTGATCTTTGACTCAAATTTGGAGTTATGGTGTTTCTTTTTATTTGTTTTCAAATAAAATCGCTTGTAGCTGAACGCGGACAACCAGATCACACTTACTCAATTAAGTCTAATGAGTGCATTTAGCATAATTAAGACAATAGGAAAATATTTTAAAATTTTAATCCCTTACCTCAAAATCAGAATTACTGATGTCTCCGTCACTTTCACTTTCGATTTCAGCTTCTTCACCTGACGACTCACCACTTTCATTTACAAAATCATCATCTTCCTTGTTATGACTTCGTGTAGACAATTCTCGTTTTGAGACATTCGAGTTCGTGGTCTTCGCTTTCCGACCAGATCGTGTGACAAAGGATATCGGCGCCTTGTCCTCCTAAAAAAAAGCCATTTCGCGTTAAAGTATTTGGTCACAGGATAAAATTCGGCTAAGGTTAATCTTTGAGATTGGGGGACAGAAAAATATGACAGCCTGTGACCGTCACAGGGTTGAAATAAATATGACGGTTTTTTCTTTCCGAGGTCTTTAAGGGATTTTCTCAAAATTATAACCAAATTTCGGCTCAATCCTTTCATTCGAAACGCTTCGGCAAAAAAAAGTTTAACGAATTCGGTTAAAAAATTTTTGATTTTGGCTAACAAGTTTTTTCGGTAATTCCGTACAAAATCTTTTTTTCATATATTATTGGCATAAAGTTTCTCTACTGTCCAAAACCCATAACTACTCATACCGTTAGCTCTTCAACAGGAAAACATGATGTTTCAAAGCTATATTATCAAACGTTCAAAAGGTGAAATATACCCTAAGTACATCAAAAAAACAGTGCAATCCTCTTCAGGCACGTGTCGCACCGGGCAAGGTTATTGGGACCGCTATCCCGAGTTTCAGCTAAACAGCATAAAATTTGTAGCATCATTGGTAAGATTTATTAATTTTCCTCGTTTGTAAGACCAGATCTAAAACCTTCCCTCGTCTCCTACTCAGAAAATGACAGAAGGTTTGGTATAAGTAAGTAAGTCTGCAACCGCAGTCGAGGGCGACCCGAAGGCTGTCTACCCGAAGGTAGGGGAGGGCGCCACTCCTTTCCCTGGATTTTTTCACATACCCTCGGTCCGTCTCTTTAATTGCTGAGCATCAAGCAGAGAGGCATCAAGTACCATTATAGGAATCTTTGGTATGACCCGGCTGGGGATAGAACCCACAATCTTGCAAACCGTAGCTGGATGCTAACTTTCCTCGTTATTTTAAGACCAGCTCTAAAACCTTCCCTCGTCTCTGCTCTTTTACTTTTCTCCTACTCAGAAAATGACAGAAGGTTTGGTATAATTAAGTATGTCTGAAACCACAGTCGAGGGCGACCCGAAGGCTCCCTTTTATCTAGCTGTCTACCCGAAGGTAGGGGAGGGCGCATCTACTTTCCCTGGATTTCTCCACTTACCCTTAGTCCGTCTCTTTAATTGATGAGTATCAAGCAGAGAGGCATCAAGAACCGTTTTAAGAATCTTTGGTATGACCCGGCTGGGGATCGAACCCACAACCTTGCACACCGTAGCTGGATGCTCTACCTTCATGCTACGGCCGATGTAGGTTTGTTATTAAAAAGTTTGACTGACCTGTTCATCATTATCAAAATCGAAGACATCTGAATTCAATCGTGATTTTTCATCCACCAGATTCATTTGTTCAATTTTCACCATCACTTCATGACTTGTTAAATTCTTGTTACGTTTCTTAGTCTGTTTTGAAGTAGACTTCGGCGTAGGCTGCAGTTTAATAGCTGAACGTGTCACTCTAGCCACTGCAGGTGGTTGTTTTGCTTCAAAGGCTGGCATACAGCTTTTTCGTCTAGTGGCAATGGTTGAATTTTCTGTTCTGATGTTTTCTTCTTTATTTTTGATCTTGGTTGTTGTAACGGATTGAGTTTTCTTCGAACGTTTTGAGCTTTTCGAAGATGCGTTGGAACGACCGCTTGCGTTTGATTTGACACTAGACTGTGTACTGATTGAAGATTTTGAGCTGTCAGACAGGCTACCTAGATCCTCGTCGTCTGAGTCTAAAAGTTTGTTGACTGCTTGTTGAGTACCTGGGAAGGAAAAAGAGGGTAACAACGTAAAAAAAGGGACACAAAAAGAGTTACTAGATTAGTTTGAAAACAACTTAAAACTTGAGAACTTTTTTCAATTGAGGATAAGTTTTGATCTAATGAACCAAATTTAATAAAATGACCCCTTCAAAATTTAAGTTAATCTTTCATCTTTTCAATAAAAAAAGAATTTGTTCTTTCAAAATGTTTAGATCTCGAGAAAATTCACTTGAAAGCCTTTTATGTGGCGCACCAGGTATAAATAACACTAGAATCTTATTATAGCCTCTTGTAAAATTTATCTTCTGAACCATAAAATAATTAGTCAACAAACTTACTGAAACGTCGATGCATCGCTTGACTTGATGGTGTCGATACAGAAGATTTGTTACGTTTCTTCACTTTATCGGGAGGTGCTGAACATTCTTTATATACACTATCGCTTCCTTTACGCTTCGGTGAACCATTCAGAGGATTGTTCTCCAATGCTTCCAATGGTTTACGGTTTGGCATTAGGGACCTTCTGGCTTTGGGTGGCTCACTTTTACTCGATTTGGCTAAAATATATATTAAAGGTGAAACCGGTGAACAGAAATTTATTCATTTTCAAGATTCGGTTTTTGAGAAAGTGAAAAAGGGACATTACAGGGAGTTCCGCTCTCAGTAAGAAGAAAAGATGCTTCAACTTTTTTTAACTCACAGCAAAAAAAATTTTCAATCGTCAGAGTTCCTTAAAAATAAAATGAGACATAATTTGAATGCTTCTCTTTCAAATGTTATTCAGGAGGAAAGAAATGTTTAAAATTTACTGTTAATCCCTTTTAGGCAAAACTTTAGGAAGAACATTAAAAGAAGGTGAGCCTTACAAATCTTTGTTGGTGCCTTTGGTGTCCTTTCTTCTTTGAAACATTTGATGCCAAGACCTGCTCCAAAACAATATCTGAAAACCAAATAAAATTTTTATTATAATTGCAACAAGTATTGAAAACCCACAGTCCTCTTTCATCATACTTTAAAGTCTCTATTTTACATAAGTGTTCCCGTTTCATATCAGACACATAGTTCATATCAGACACATGTTTCATATCAGGACAGTGTCTGCCTATTGTTATAATTGTGCTGATATATGCAAAAAAAAATTTTTCTTTTCCTCTTTCTGACCAAGCTTGCCCCACATCCGTGTCAATTCAATGTGAAAAGCTTGTAAATTAAAATTAATGAATAAGCAAAATATATCACTCTTATTTAAAAACAAAACCTTTAAAAGGGCATGAAAGCGTTAAAAAGTAAACAAAAAAACTATAAAACCGTTTGCCATATAATAAAACAACTAGAAATGACGTGCCAAATCAACCTTATTAATTAATTACCCTGAATTACTCATACTTATTTTGGTTTGCACCTTGCCAAGGTCCTTGGAATATGTGATATCTATTTTGATTTTGTATCCCACTGTTTCAATCAGCGCCGAAATATACTCGCAAATTTGGGTATTTTAGCGTTTTTCGGAATTTAAAGCTTGGGCGCGGATTACTATTTCTGCATTTTGCTCCGTTGGATTTTTTCGATTTGGGAGGGCTTAAGTGGATTCCAGGCTGTATTCTCAGCCATATTAGAATATATTTTAGCCTCAGATCCTGAGATCCTAAGGTCTCAAGTCTGAAGTCTAATGTTAAAGCTCAGAGTTAAGACTTTACTTTCCAACCGTACTTTAAAGCACTTAAAAATCGCTTGCGGTTTTAAAGTTTGGTTGGAATTTCCCTTTTGTGTCAAATGTTATAGTGGTGTTTGTCGCAATTTACTTAATCGCAAGTACTTAATTAAAACGCCCACTTTAAGTTCCTATGTTTCTAGGCTAGTCACTCATGCAGCAAGCTCTGTATATTATCGCTGTCATCAAGGCAAAAGGTCCAATCTCAAAATTAGTATCTGAGGAAACTAAGAATTTTTCCATTTTGCTAACTTTAAATCTTGAGATTGACCCTTTTTCATGAAGATGGGACCCCCCTCACTATGAAAAAGGGCCAAGCGGAAAATGTCTTAAGATGCCCAAATACATTATACCCTCTACTGGCATGTTTTTTTTTACACTTTTCGAAAAGCGAGTGGGTCAGATTTGAAAATTTATACCTCAAACTTTAGGTTAGGTTGTCTAATTTTCACAACAAAATATATAACAACAAAAATGATGGAAGTTTTTACCTTGTGAAAAAGTCACTTTCGCCAATGCATTTGGGGAGCTTTTTATCAAAACATTTGTGAACGTTACAATTGCCTGTGGAAACAAAAAGAAAGTAATGGGGAAAATTTATTTCGGGTACTGATAGTTTTTTTATACAAACATTAATTTAGGCGGAAATCTAAAACCTAAAAATTATATCCTAAATTGTCAAGTAAAAGTGTGATTTATTGTCAATTCGAAAGATTTTACGAAGATCATATCGTAATAATAAGAGTGCCTTATGTCCATTTTTGACATTTTGAGGAAATAGCATTTTAAGAATTCTCATGTTTGTAGTATTGGACATAAGGCACTCTTATTTTACAGCGACGTCATCGCTGTAAAATAAGAGTGCCTTATGTTCAATACTACAAACATGAGAATTCTTAAAATGCTATTTCCTCAAAATGTCAAAAATGGACATAAGGCACTCTTATTTTACAGCGACGATATGCTATGCCTCCTCTTTTTGATGGGGGAGTCCATTCAAAAACGTAAGAATACTTCAGATGGTGATAAAGGAATGAAATCTGGTGCAGATTATACTTAGAGGGTCCAAAACCAAGTTTCGAGTAGTAGTAAAGGGTGTTGGGTGGGTGGTAAAAAAAATTTTTATGGGAAAATAGTTTTAAATCTGATGGTATAAAAAGATGACTTGAAAAAGTTCCTATCAAAAGATATTTCATGACATCATCAAACTTTAAATCAAAATTGAATTAAATGCATTAAATCTAGCAAATTTTGTTGTTTAGACCAAACCATCAGAAAAAACGTTAAAAGCTGAAATAGTGTGGAAAGGAAACGTTAAAAACATGTTTAAGTTTAACATACCAATGATGGTTTCAGCGTCAATATCTTCAACACCACCATGTGAATCATCCAAAGACGTGTACACTTCCTGTTCTTCCGGTTCTGAAAGAGAAAAGGAAAAGGACAGTAGCGTGGTGACAGGGGTGGCAGGGGTGCAGTTCCCCCAGCGGTTAATTATTTGGGGGGCGTCGAAATGCAAAAGGCGCAAAAAGACACCTCTGATTACTAATTTTAACGCCTCTTGTTCTATTTACTCCTCAGAAATAGCAGCTTTTGGTAAAAAATATACTCACAAATTACTAATTTTTACAAAGATTACTTTTGATAAGGATACCAAAATCAAATTTTTCCACAATTGCCTACCCAATTTGCCTGAAATTTTGTCGACCCACCACGCAACTGGAGAAGAAAAATACTTAACTGAACCACTGACATTTTCTTACTAAGAAATGGAAAATTCAATCAAAATGTACATACAGTACTGTAAATTTAAAAAAAAATCATATTTTTTTAATATTAATCAGACACAAGCCATTATGTGATGCTACACTTAATTCAATCACTTAATCCTAGGCTGGAAGAAACAGCAACAACATCTTGGATATCCTCAACGTGGGGGGTACGGATTTTAACTGGAAAAGCCCAATCCTAGGCTGGAAGAAACAGCAACAAAACTTTGCTTAAATCAGCTAGCTCACTTTTTCATACACTTGTTAATGAGCTCTAGTTAAGACGGACTACTTTTCGCCCTGTCTATTCTAATAGTATATTAAAGAGGTAAAAAAATGGCTGCCTGAAGTCAATACATTATTATTTCAAAAAAAGATTTTTAAGTGTCAACTTTCTACCCACTTTTTTGCCTACTCTAACAATAAGACTGCAGAGAGCAGTGAAGAAAGTCAGCCTTCTTAACTAGAGCTTACTTACTGTCTGAAGTCATTACCTTATTCTTTCAAGAAAATATTTTTAAGTGTCAACTTTTTGCCCACTTACCTTATTGGAACTAATTTTCGCGGGTTTTAATTTTAGCGTTTTTCGCGGTTTTTCGTCAAAATCGCGAAAATTTGATCCCGCAAAAAATTTTGAGAGTTGAAAACCGCGAAAATTAATTCCCGCGAAATACAATTTTTTCTAATTTTATCAAAACATCTGAAAAATCCCTAGCAAAATGAAAGAATTTGTCCAAAAAAGGGCAAAACCGCGAAAATTAAAACCCGCGAAAATTCCAGAATGGAAAAAACCGCGAAAATTAACACCCGCGAAATGCAATTTTCCGGATATTTTTTTTAGACCGCGAAAATTACTTCCCGCGAAAATTAGTTCCAATAAGGTATATGTGCCTAGACTCCAACAATAAGAGTGCAGAAAGTCGCCCTTCTAAACTAGAGCTTACTTACTGACAAGTGATCTGAAGGATTTTGGCATCTCATGGTGATAGAAATACCATCGAACTTTGGCTCTGTTTGGATCATTGCCAATGCTTTCATACAGCTCCAAGAGTTGACCAAGAGCAGGTTGTTTATCTTCATCATCATCGTCATCCCCTTGTTTAATGAGAACATTGTCGTTCAGTGTGACCACTATACCATTCACTCTGCATGATCTAGATGAAAAAGAAGGTCAAAAACATGAAGGAATCTTTTAAGGTTTACTATAGGACTGCCTGGTTTGATGAGAACATTGTCGTTCAGTGTGACCACTACACCATTCACTCTGAATGATCTAGATGAAAAATGATACAAAGAAGATGAACGAATCTATCCTTATCTGTCCTTATTGTTTTTTGTATGTTTAGGTTTACTTGCAAAGAACAATATAATTTTGTGGGACCAGTCAGTTCACTAAACCATTCACTGTGTATGATCTACAAAAGAATTTTCTGATAGATAATTCTAATCCATTCTAAGAGATCGATTGACAAGAATTAAAGCCATAAGATCAGTTAAGACATGAAAGTCACTTTAACTTTCACAAAATTACAGATCAAACTCGATTAAGTTAACTGGGTCGCTTCAGCCAATTTCAGCTCTAGAACCTGAGTTTTTCTTAATCAAAATTGTGAAATAAGCTAGGAAATGTGAATTCAGTAAAAACTGGACAGAGAAGCTGTATGTAGCCTCATAGCTATTACTCAAATTTTTTCAGAAATTTTGCTAGGTCATTTCAGCCATTTCTCTAGCTATGTCTCTCGGCTTCATATTATCTCTAAATAAAGGGCGTCCGGAAAGATAAGCAGTCATTGAATGAAGGTCAAGTAATAATAATTGAGCTCAGTAATAATATGATCCTGATTTTACTAGGGCGGAGAGGTCAAAAGGCAAGGGTGTTTGTAAGTCACTCAGGCAGGGCGATATAAGTTGGGCAGTATTAGATAGGTTCTCGGATTATCAAAGTAAAAGGTAAAGTAAAACTGCGGAGATAAAGTTTAATCTAAGTTTTAACTGCCATACGCATAAAATTTAAGTGGATACAAGACAGTTTTTCATATTTTTCATATTTTTTAATTTCTAGGAACTTTCTCGATCTCCAGATAGGAGACGGTTGGGCAGAAACAATTTTTTGTACACAAAATAATAAATAATGTGCCTTACCGATATTGCCACATACGTTTCACTTTACATCCTTCACCAATCCACTGGAAATCAGAATCTCCATTCTTCTTTTCATCTTCTAAATTTTTTCTTGTGTTTCGAACCATGTTAAAAATATTTCTTTATTATTCTAAGAAACTAAAATCATACTTTTCACTAAATAAAGCAGGGTTCAATCCATTCAACATGCCTCATGCCTTTATAAAAAGAATTTGATAAAGAAAGCGATACTAAAAGTAAAAAATTGCAAACGCAAATAATAATCCTAATCTTTGAAATAGGAAAACAATCTGAGCTTCAGTTCAATTAAGTTATTAATTTTTAACCCTAGAAATTCCTAAGCTTGAAAATTTAGAAAAAATAAAAAGTTAAAATGTGTTAATGTTCTTAAAATTAGTGTAAACAGTTCCATAATAAGGACAGGTAAAGATCTAATATTCAGTAACACTAAAAATTATCGAAATTTCCATCAAAACAACTAGCTGTGCTAATATGGATCCATTATGTAGAGTTAACCCTGAACTCCAAAAAAATGGGTGTGCCCTATCTAGTCTCAGTTTTAGAGTTTGGTGCTAGGTCAGTTTGCCTGTGACTATCTTCTTAAAGAAATTCAAAGATATATAAAATGTATTTCACTTAAGAAAAGTAAAATTATCGAAGAATCTTAGATGATCTCGGGTGAAAATTTCATTATATTTTCAATCATTACTTTTGAGAAATTCAATTTTAAGTTTTACAGCATCCTCAATTGTGATCTCAAAAACAAGTTTTTTATTTCTCCAAAAAGAAAAAAAAATGATTTTATTGACGCTCCTTTGTTGTATAAATAATAATGCAAGGCCCCAGTTTTAGCACTAAAGCATTTATAGCATTCTTGAACATGTCATGAGTTACACGAGTTCAAAAAGGGTGGTCATTGTTAAACAAGTCCAGAGTCACAGGGAGCTTGTAAGTATGATTTGTTGTTTTCTAAACAAATATCCCATCAATTCCCTTTGTTTATTTTATTTTGATGGGCGATTTCAATGTCAATTATGAAAATGATAATGACTCTCGCTCACACCTATTTTAAAAACATTATGTCTTTGCATGGTTTCAAACAAATTATCTCAACACCAACCCGTATCACAAAAGACACAGCAACTTTAATCGAACATGACCGTGTATCCCCAAAAAAATTGTGGAAAACAATTAAATCAATTTTTCCAGCAAAGTCCAAACACTCTACTTCATCTGGCACCATTCAACCCACTGACCGTGCTAAAAACTTTTCAAACTACTTTTCTAATGAAGTCAATTAGCTTTCCACTCCGAAACTGTACGTGGAGCTACTGCCGGAAACATCCCTTGCGAACTAAAAGTATCTTCAAGTTCTTGTTCATTACTCCTGGCTATATCTTAAAACATTTAAACAAATTAAAACGTATCAAAGCAACTGAGGTGGTGTCGTCCCAAGTTAGAGCAGTTTTGACGGTATTCCACTTTGCGAGACTTTATCGAAAGTTTGGAGCCCAGGTTTTTGGACTTTGAACATTATATTTTTCTAATGTCATTTTAAACTTTCAAAACTACTGTAGAAGCAAAAAAAAATCGAATTTGCGTCAATACTTGAAAAGAAGAAAAGGCTTCTCTGTTCTGAACTTGGGGTCTCATCATATGACATGTCATGCACCTGTGGTATAGTGGTAGTCGACCTTGGCTTCTGTGCAGGAGGCCAGGGTTTGATTCCCACTCACGGCCAGACGTTACTAATAAAATCGATTATCGATCAAAATCGATAGCTAAATAATCGGCGCCTAAAAAATTGTGAGTATCGATTATATCAATCAGATATAAGATATCCATTATATCAATTAGAGATAATCGATTAAAAATCGATAGGGTCGAGGTATCGATTATATCAATCACAAGTGTTTCAACCGGTATTCCAACGAAGCCATATTTTGGTTTGTACAGAAATTTCGCCCGCTCAAATCAAAACAACAAATTGGTCAATCTCAATAAAGCAAAACATTGCCGCCACGGCATTTCCCTGGATAAAAATTCTGGTCACGTGACCATCCGTGATTTTAGACCAATGAGAATGCTTCATTTCCCCGGATTAAAGTTGTGTCTACACTATACTAACACGCTGAAAATAGCTAGAAAAATAGAGAAAAAACCGGGGGTCAAATTAAATTTCTCTCCCTTCTTGCGGCAAACATAAAAGACTTTAAAGAGGCCATTTATTTAAGAAAGGGGTGTTATATCATAAATAAATTATGTAAGTAAGTGATATTTTATTCACTCTGCATGATCTAGATGAAAAAGAAGGTCAAAAACATGAAGGAATCTTTTAAGGTTTACTATAGGACTGCCTGGTTTGATGAGAACATTGTCGTTCAGTGTGACCACTACACCATTCACTCTGAATGATCTAGATGAAAAATGATACAAAGAAGATGAACGAATCTATCCTTATCTGTCCTTATTGTTTTTTGTATGTTTAGGTTTACTTGCAAAGAACAATATAATTTTGTGGGACCAGTCAGTTCACTAAACCATTCACTGTGTATGATCTACAAAAGAATTTTCTGATAGATAATTCTAATCCATTCTAAGAGATCGATTGACAAGAATTAAAGCCATAAGATCAGTTAAGACATGAAAGTCACTTTAACTTTCACAAAATTACAGATCAAACTCGATTAAGTTAACTGGGTCGCTTCAGCCAATTTCAGCTCTAGAACCTGAGTTTTTCTTAATCAAAATTGTGAAATAAGCTAGGAAATGTGAATTCAGTAAAAACTGGACAGAGAAGCTGTATGTAGCCTCATAGCTATTACTCAAATTTTTTCAGAAATTTTGCTAGGTCATTTCAGCCATTTCTCTAGCTATGTCTCTCGGCTTCATATTATCTCTAAATAAAGGGCGTCCGGAAAGATAAGCAGTCATTGAATGAAGGTCAAGTAATAATAATTGAGCTCAGTAATAATATGATCCTGATTTTACTAGGGCGGAGAGGTCAAAAGGCAAGGGTGTTTGTAAGTCACTCAGGCAGGGCGATATAAGTTGGGCAGTATTAGATAGGTTCTCGGATTATCAAAGTAAAAGGTAAAGTAAAACTGCGGAGATAAAGTTTTAAAACGCATAAAATTTTGGATACACAGTTTTTCATATTTTTTAATTTCTAGGAACTTTCTCGATCTCCAGATAGGAGACGGTTGGGCAGAAACAATTTTTTGTACACAAAATAATAAATAATGTGCCTTACCGATATTGCCACATACGTTTCACTTTACATCCTTCACCAATCCACTGGAAATCAGAATCTCCATTCTTCTTTTCATCTTCTAAATTTTTTCTTGTGTTTCGAACCATGTTAAAAATATTTCTTTATTATTCTAAGAAACTAAAATCATACTTTTCACTAAATAAAGCAGGGTTCAATCCATTCAACATGCCTTTATAAAAACAATTTGATAAAGAAAGCGATACTAAAAAATGGCAAACGCAAATAATAATCCTAATCTTTGAAATAGGAAAACAATCTGAGCTTCAGTTCAATTAAGTTATTAATTTTTAACCCTAGAAATTCCTAAGCTTGAAAATTTAGAAAAAATAAAAAGTTAAAATGTGTTAATGTTCTTAAAATTAGTGTAAACAGTTCCATAATAAGGACAGGTAAAGATCTAATATTCAGTAACACTAAAAATTATCGAAATTTCCATCAAAACAACTAGCTGTGCTAATATGGATCCATTATGTAGAGTTAACCCTGAACTCCAAAAAAATGGGTGTGCCCTATCTAGTCTCAGTTTTAGAGTTTGGTGCTAGGTCAGTTTGCCTGTGACTATCTTCTTAAAGAAATTCAAAGATATATAAAATATTATGTATTTCACTTAAGAAAAGTAATATTGAATTTCGGGTGAAAATTTTATATATATTTTATTATATTTTCAATCATTACTTTTTGAGAAATTCAATTTAAAGTTTTACAGCATCCTCAATAATAAGTTTTTTATTTCTCCAAAAAGAAAAAAAAATTGATTTTATCGACGCTTCTTTGTTGTATAAATGACAATGCCTAAGGCCCCAGTTTTAGCACTAAAGCATTTATAGCATTCTTGAACATGTCATGAGTTACACGAGTTCAAAAAGGGTTGTCATTGTTAAACAAGTCCAGAGTCACAGGGAGCTTGTAAGTATGATTTGTTGTTTTCTAAACAAATATCCCATCAATTCCCTGTTTATTTTATTTTGATGGGCGATTTCAATGTCAATTATGAAAATGATAATGAGTCTCGTTCACACTTTGATTTTAAAAACATTATGTCCTTGCATGGTTTCAAACAAATTATCTCAACACCGACCTGTATCACAAAAGACACAGCAACTTTTAATCGATCATTATGTTAACCATCGTCTCACAATGTTAACATCTTCAGTGATCAATTTTGACTATTAACAGTTACCGCACATCAAATGCAGAGACTACAGAGCATAATAATCCAGTTAATCTATGCAATGGCGTTCAATCAATCGACTGGTTGCCAATCTTCAGTAACATCTCTGATCCGAACAAAGCTGCTGAATATTTATCATCTGAATTGAAAAGTACTTTAAACTGACATGCACCTCTCGTCAAAAAACGTATCAAAGGGAAACCATGTGAATGGTTAAATGATAATATAAAATTGGAGATGAACATTCGTGACAAACGTGAGCGTAAAGCAAGAGGCTATAAATCAGCTCACTGGGCAGAATACAAACGTCAAAAGAATCGCTGCATCAATCTTATTCGTCGAGCAAAGTCAGCCCATTATCGAAATAAATTGAACGAACATGACCGTGTATCCCCAAAAAAGTTGTGGAAAACAATTAAATCAATTTTTCCAGCAAAGTCCAAACACTCTACTTCATCTGGCACCATTCAATCCACTGACCGTTCTAAAAACTTTTCTAACTACTTTTCTAATAATGAAGTCAATTAGCTTTCCACTCAGAAACTGTACGTGGAGCTACTGCCGGAAACATTCCTTGCGAACTAAAAGTATCTTCAAGTTCTTGTTCATTACTCCTGGCTATATCTTAAAACGTAACAAAGCAACTGAGGTGGTGTCGTCCCAAGTTAGAGCAGTTTTGACGGTATTCCACTTTGCGAACTTTATCGAAAGTTTGGAGCCCAGGTTTTTGGACTTTGAACATTATATTTTTCTAATGTCATTTTAAACTTTCAAAACTACTGTAGAAGCAAAAAAAAATTAAATTTGCGTCAATACTTGAAAAGAAGAAAAGGCTTCTCTGTTCTGAACTTTGGGTCTCATCATATGACATGTCATGCACCCGTGGTATAGTGGTAGTTGACCTTGGCTTCTGTGCAGGAGGTCAGGGTTCAATTCCCACTCACGGCCAGATGTTACTAATCGATAAAATCGATTATCGACCAAAATCGATTATCGACCAAAATCGATAGCTAATCGATAATTAATCGATTGACTAAATATCGATTAAAAACGATAATCGATAAATAATCGGCGCCTAAAAAATGGTGAGTATCGATTATATTGATCAGATAATATAAGATATCGATTATATTGATCACAAGTGTTTCAACCGGTATTCCAACGAAGCCATATTTTGGTTTGTACAGAAATTTCACCCGCTCAAATCAAAACAGCAAATAGGTCAATCTCGCTAAAGCAAAACATTGCCGCCACGGCATTGCCCTGGATAAAAATTCTCATGACCATCCGTAATTTTAGACCAATGAGAACGCTTCATTTGTGTCTACACTAACACGCGGGAAATAGCTAGAAAAAGAGAGAAAAACCGGGGGTCAAATTAAATTTTTCTCCCTTCTTGCGGCAAACATAAAAGACTTTAAGAGGCCATTTATTTAAGAAAGGGGTGTTATATCATAAATAAATTATGTAAGTAAGTGATATTTTAAGTAACAAGTTCATTAACAATTTTATTTTGAAGTTTGTTTTTAAAAACAAAACCCCCGTGCTAGATGATAATTTCATTTTCTTAACTAATGGACCCATTTGGAAGTATTTCTAATACAGATCATTTGGCAGTGTAGTTGCAGCCTATACAAGAATTGGAATCTAAAGTCTGAAGTCGTAAGTCCTTGCCAGTGACCCCGCAGAGAAATTTTTAGTTGGCAGACACTGACTTTAGGTTGGTTTGGAAACCATTTTATTTTGAAATATAATCTTCACTTTAGATGAATACCTTTATTTATTTGGATTCATGAAAGGTTCAAAGTTTGTTTACTTTTTATTTCAAATTATTTCATTGATTTATTGAGCTGCAATATGAAAAACAAAGAATTTTGATAGTTATCATCAGCGTGGGCTTGGCCGCCATTTTGAATTTCGATTTTTTTTCTCCTGTACTCTGCAATTTAGAGGTTATTCGTAATACGTGATTTGGCTTACGCATAACACTTGTGCGATGTTAATCGATATTATCAATTATTAACACTGTAATCGATATTATCGATTAAAAATCTATGGTGATATTACCGTCAACTGCTCTAACTTGGGTCCATCTGACACAACATGGGACGGCAATTCGGCCACCATTTCACTGAACCTCCAAAGTCATTTGATTTGACTTAAAATGAACGGCGTATTAAAAACTACACGAAAACAAATTTGTTGTCAAAGAGATTTTTAACAGTATGTAAGTGAAAATACAGACCAGATATCAACCAGTCCCATTTTTCGACCAATCGTCCCAAAGTTAGAGCAGTTGACGGTAGCTATCGATTATCGTTTTTTATCGATATTTAATCAATCGATTAATTATTTTAATTGATAATCAGTTTTATCCATTAGTAACACGTCTGGCAGTCTGAACTTAAACTCCTATATCAGGATTAGAAACTAGGCTAGTCTTGTCGATATTGTTACTAACATATTTTATCTTTTGTTCTTATAGAGTAGATTAAGAGAGAGGGCTTGGTCCCCAAAATATATATTATACGAAAGCTAAAAGTATATGTGTCAACTTCATCAATGGTAGCAGAATGGCTATGAAGATTAAGACACCAGAGTACAAAAGTGGTTACTATGAGAGATATCGGATTGAACTCGAAGCGTGGCGAGAAATTACCGACCTAGAAGCAGAGAAACAGGGCATAGCTATAGCCCTCACACTCCCAGAAGATGATGAAAGTGGAATTTGAGAGAAAGTTTTTGATGAGCTGTCTATAACTGACTTTAAAAGGACAAGATGGTTTGGACAAATTACTGAGATTTATGGATAAAAAGTTAACGAAAGAAGACGATCTTGCTGACAGCTGGGAGAAATTCAGCACTTTTGAAGAATACGAGAAAAAGGAACAGTCTATTACTGAATACATCTCCAAATTCGATCAGAACTATAACAAAATGTCGAAAAAAGGAATGACCCTCCCTTCAGAAATACTTGCATTCAAGCTGTTGAAACAAGCCAATTTGGGCAATGAAGAGAGACTTCTAGTGTTAACTGGAATGGATTACAAAAACAAGAAAGAACTTTATGAACAAGCGAAACTTTCTTTGAAAAAGTTTAAAGGGGACCAAGTCTCTGAAATTTCCAATGGTGTGAAAGCAGCAAATCTTAAACTGTTTGCTTAACGGAAGATGAAGTCTTGTATACAAATCACCGACAACAAAACAACACCGGAAGACGTGGCCGTGGCAGTTATCGTGGAGGTACTCATCGTGGAGGTGCTAATCGAGGTGCTTATCGAGGAGGTGCTCGTTCCAGACCACAACAAAATTGGCAGCAGCAAGAATCTGATTCTACACGTCCTTCCAGAAAGATTAATCCAAAGAACTCTGAAGGGAAACTATTGACATGTGCAAGCTGTGGTTCATATAGACACTTACTTCCTGAATGTCCAGACAGCTGGGAAAATCTTGTTAAAACCAACAAAAACAATTCGCAAGAATTCTGTCTCTATACTGGAGCAGATACATCCAAACCAGATAATGCACTTCTTCGCTCAGAAGCTGCATTTTGTGCCGTGCTTGACTGTGCTTGTTCGAACATCCTGGTTTCAGAACTATACTCAAATGCTCAATGAAGAGGAGAAGAAGAAAATCAAGCAGTTCACTGGAGGCAGACTGTTCAAGTTTGGCGGTGGTGAAGTTCTTTCCTCGATTGCCTGTTACGAAATCCCTGCGTATCTTGCTGGGAAAGAGATAACAATCGTTACTGACGTTGTCGATTCTGACATCCCTCTTCTGCTGTCCATCAAAGCAATGAAGAAAGCAGGTATCATCCTCGATCTGGTCAACAACTCAGCTGAGATCTTTGGCAAAGTTGTATCCTTAAATCATACATCATCAGGACACTACTGCGTCTCAATTGCCAAAGAATTTGATGTTTCTCAAGTGTTTGCAGTCAAAATTGCAGAACTGGAAGATAGTGACAGATACAAAGTTTTACTGAAGCTGCACAGACAATTTGCGCATCCATCGATGGTGAAGCTGATATCCCTTCTCAAAGATTCCAACAGTTGGTCAGACGAATTTAAACCCCTGCTTCTGGAAATCCACCAAAGATGTGAGCTGTGCAAGATGTATCCTACAACCCCTCCACGACCAGCCGTTGCATTGCCATTAGCAGCCCAATTCAATGACAAAGTTGCCCTCGACTTAAAGAAGTGGGGAGATAAATGGATTCTCCACATAATAGACATGTGGTCTCGTCTCACAGTGTCAAAGTTTATCTCTCGTAAGAAGCCAACAGAAGTCATCGACAACATCATGCTGCACTGGTGTGGTGCAGGATATGGCATTATGTCAAGTATCGTTACAGACAATGGAGGTGAATTCAATGCTGATGAAATCAGAGAAGTGTCTAGCATCTTGAACATCCAAACAATTACAACAGCTGCAGAGAGTCCATTTCAAAATGGTTTGTGTAAAAGGAATCATGCAATTACTGACATCATGCTTCTCAAGTTGAAAGAAAAATGTCCACAAACACCAATTTACGTTCTTCTAGCATGGGCAAACACATCACGAAACAGTTTGCAAATGTGGCATGATGGATTCAGCAGTTACCAGCTTGTCTTTGGCAAGAATCCCAACGTACCAAATGTTATGACAGACAACATTGCGGCTTTGCAAGGCACAACATCTGAAACCCTTGCTACTCACCTAAATGCTTTACATGCATCAAGAAAAGCATTTATTGAATCTGAATCCAGTGAGCGTATTCGACGTGCTCTCTACAGCAAGATCCGAGTATCTGAGCAGATCTTCAACAATGGCGATTGAGTGTTCTACATGCGTGAAGGTTCAAAGAAATGGCTTGGCCCAGCCAAAGTGGTGTTTCAAGATAGCAAAGTGATATTTATTCGTCACGGAGGAATAACGGTTCGTGTTTCTCCAAATCGTCTCATAAAAGCACCAGAGGATCCAACACTTACACCAATGGAAAACAATGCCAAATCGCGTGGAGAAGAATTTGAGCAGCCAATACAGACACCAATCAATCATAAACCCTTGGTTGGAGTTTTGTCAAAACATGATGGATCCAGATCAAAAACATTCACTGAGGGAAATGTTAGTATCAATAAAAGAACCGCCAGAGGTGATAACGATCCACCAAATCCAGACAAATCAAAAAGACCAGCAACACCAACAACAAGACAGGGACAGTCATTATCTGTGTCTCCAACAGTTAATGATGCAATCTCAGTTCAATCATCATTCCAGAAAGAAGCCACATCATCTCCACAAACGCCTATCATCTCTTCCAAAGCTTCACCTAAAGATTCTACATCCAAACGTTCATCGAGAAATTCATCAATAACAGCTCCATCACCAAAAGATTCAACACGTCAAACTGTGAAATTTAAAGACTCATCCTTAGAAACATCCACATCAAGAACAAAACAGACAGCAAAGAACCAGACGTTTCCAAAGAAGGGTGAAACCATCTCAATCAAGCAATCCTCAGAGTGGCAGTCTGCAAAGGTAATAAGTCGTGCTGGTAAAGCTAATGGGAAGTTCAAAAGCTGGTTCAACCTGGAAAGCTCAGAAGACCAATCTCCGATGGCTATTGATTTAGAAAAATGTGAGTGGAAGCAAATTCCTGATGCTCCTGAAGAAGTCAATATTGTTATAATACCAAAGAATCAACAACAAACACCTGACTGTGAACGAGCAAAGCTGGAGGAGATTGAGAAGCTCAAACAATTCAATACCTTTTCAGTAGTTAAAGACAAAGGTCAATTTCGTATATCAACAACATGGGTGTTATGGGAGAAGAATGGTGGTGTCCGAGCACGTCTTGTTGCAAGAGGCTATGAGGAATCATTCAAAGAAAGGACAGACTCACCCACAGTTTCAAAGAATGTCCTGCGAACATTTCTGGCAATTGCGCCAAACACGTATTGGGATGTCAAGACAACTGATATCAAATCTGCATTTTTGCAAGGAAAAACAATCTCAAGGGAAATACATGTGTCTCCTCCAAAAGAAACTAAGTTGAAAGGAAAACTTTGGAAACTACAGAAGTGTCTCTATGGGTTAAACGACGCAGCCCGACAATTCTACGCAAGTGTTGCAGATGAGTTAACAAAGCAAGGATGTGTACAATCAATTTTGGATCCAGCAGTCTTCTACTGCAAGTTAAACGATTCTCTCCAAGGATTCATTGTGTGCCATGTTGATGATTTTCTCCATGCTGGAAACAATCGATTTGAGACAGACATTATCAAACCACTTCACCAAAGATTTCATGCTGGAAGATGTGAAGAAGAAACATTCAACTATGTTGGTTTTCACCTGACTCAAACATCAGATGGCATCACTATCTCCCAAAATGATTATGTTCAAAGTTTACCAGATGTTGAAATATCACCAGAACGAATGTCTCAAAAATGTGAAAAGTTAACTCCTGAAGAAACAACAACATTCAGAGCTTTGGTTGGCAAACTTAATTGGGCTGTTCAAGGATCAAGACCAGACTTCGCCTTCCACGTTGTCTATTTCAGTACAAAATTTAATGATGCAACAGTCAACGATCTAATACAACTAAAGAAATGTATCAGAAAACTGAAAGAGATTTCCTGTGAAGTGATGTTTCCAACCCTTGGTCACCCAGGATCCTGGGGTATCACAGTGTTTTCAGATGCTGTACATGCTAACCTCAATGGTGTGAACAGTACGTCTGGTCATATTATTGTCTTTCTCACTGGAGAAAACCGACGTTGTGCATCGCTCTCGTGGAGTTGCAACAAGATCAAACGTGTGGTACGTTCTTCCTTGGCAGCAGAAGCATTGAGCTTACAAGAAGGACTCGAGGATGGTTTATATCACCAATCTATGATACAGGAGCTATTTGGCAAAAATTGTGTAACCAACATCAAGGCTTACACCGACAGTAAAAGCCTCATTGAAGCCATAAACTCCACAAAGCTAGTTGATGACAAGAGATTACGTATTGATATTGGTGCCATCAAGGAATCTATTCAAAAGCATGAAGCCGACGTTCGCTGGTGTCCAGGATCAAAACAGCTGGCAAACTGCTTGACGAAAAAAGGTGCCCAATCGAATGACCTTCTCCATGTTATCCAAACAGGTCGCCTGGATTGAATGATGAGACTTTATACACAAAATGTTGTTATTCTTATTGGTGATGATTTTTTAGTGACAGCGAATGTTCGAATTCTCACTATTTTCTATTAACATTGTGACATTTTCTTTACAACGAATGTTGAAATTCTCGTTGTCCATTAACATTGTTGATCTTGTTGATCGTGATACAATAAAAGACCTTAACTCATGTTGATTAAACATGTCTCACGTAACAGTTGTTACATCACCATAGACATTGATCATTTTATTACATGGTCATGATTCATTTTGAACATTAAAAAAAAAAAAGGAAGATCCTTCAATGGTTGGGATCATGCCTTTACTTTTATAGTTTTTGTTAGTTTTTATTTTTCACATTTTTATCCTACTGTTTACATTTCTTTTTATTTTCTAGTTTTTAGAGTTAGTATTTTTTATATCAAACATTCAAGAAACTAGTATGAATGTCGATATTGTTACAAACATATTTTATCTTTTGTTCTTATAGAGTAGATTAAGAGAGAGGGCTTGGTCCCCAAAATATATATTATACGAAAGCTAAAAGTATATGTGTCAACTTCATCAAGTCTTACCTCTTTTATCTTTTCCTTTACAACAATACAATGCTGACAAGTTGACACAACACATGTGTACAACACAACACATGTGTACATGTACATTGACAAGTAATCCCTGAGAGAAGTTTATATCGAAATCTACGACAAAAACGAAAGTGGTCTCTTCTACTGATTGCTTCCCAGCGCTCCTTCACAGCTGTTTATCAAATTTCCACCAATGAGGTTGCCGATGGCATTCAAAAATTGCGTGAGGTTTTCAAAAACACCAAAAAAAAAGAAATTTGAATATCCTTTTTAAAAATTACTCTTTTCAAACGAAACTTCACAATATTGGTTCTAAAGGTGATATAAGTAGGTTGAAAAAAAAATTTGTAAAATGGGCCAAAACTGCGGCACAAATCAAGAAAAACACTATGTTGATAAAACAGCAGCCACAAATTTGTTCAATGAGTAAAAATAATTTTTTTCAGATGAAACTCGTAGCAAAAGGGTTTATCCACAAAATATAAAAAATGGAACCAAAATCATTGGGTCATTGGGCTAGAATTGCGGCTCAAAGTTGACGATTTTTTCATATATGCTTTGATTGAAGCCACATTTTAAGCCCATTGAAAACCCTGCAGCCACAAATTAAACCCATAAGTATCTTTATAAGACATTAAACTACCAAATTCAAGAAAAATGGTCAAAAAATATTGAAGTCTTAAAGCAGGACAGCACATAAGCCAACCCTAAAAATGCCAACTAATACTTATATGTAACAGCTCAGAAGGTTTTATGTACAAAAAATGGTATTTGCAGCCATAAAATGTACACTTTTTCTTAAAATAACACTGTATTGTGTCAGATTGTGTTTGTTTTGCGTCAGGCTTTGCAAATATTCATATTTCGAAAACAAAACCCAACCTGGAATTTGTAAATTGATAAATTAGTGATTGAAGCCACATTTTAAGCTGTTTTAAGCCCATTAAAAACCCTGCAGCCACAAATTAAACCCATAAGTATCTTTATCAGACCTCAAACTACCAATTCCAAGAAAAACGGTTAAAAAATATTGAAGTCTTAAAGCAGGACAGCACATATAAGCCAACCCGTTGAGTGAGCCACATGACATACAGCCACAAAACCTGCCCTCACTTTGCCATCTTATATTTCAAGACTGAATCACTCAACTTCAAAGGGAGCCACATTTTTGGAAAGCTCATCAATTTCCTTATTTTATAGAATTTTGTACTACACAGCAGCCACAAGAATTTCAACGCTGTGGGCTAAAAAGTGGCTGTGATTGAAAACCTCACTTTTTGGGGTTCTATTTTTGAATGCAATCTGCCGCATTTCAAACAGCCCTTCTTTTTGGCACCCATGGCCTCTCAGTGCCCTGCATGACGGGCGGCTGTAAAATAGACCTTTTTTCAAAGAGGCCACCCTGTTGAATAATTATGTAGTCCAGCAGAAAAACAATGATACACCCATGCATAATTATTACAATATGCATGAAACAGTAATTTATGCTTTGCTGTATCATTGTTTGTATGGCTGGACTACATAATTATTCAACAGGGTTGCCTCTTTGAAAAAAGGTCTATCCCACCCTTCATATATTTGTTTCAATCCGTGATCCGTAGCTTAGGGGCCACTCACAAATCGATTTTAGGTTAGAAGAACGTCAATTGACGTATATGGGTGGGTGGGTTAAAGGTTGTTGATGACGTTTTTCAGAAACATCGATTTTTCATTCTATGCTCAAATAAATATTACTTCTCGCCATGTTTCTGTTTGATCGCTTGGTTTGTTTTGAAAACCAAAACAAACGGCCCGATGTATATGTCTTTTCTTTGTTTGACGGCCCGAACGGCCCTTAAATTTTTGCAGGTGGCCGTTCTTTCTGTCGCTACATACTACAGAGATAATTGATTACGGGAATTTTGTAAACAAGTTTAGAAATTATCTCTGTTTCTTTTTTTTTTTCAAATATAAACCATGCAAGCCGTAGTGAAAATCAAGATGGCTGACGAAACAGCGATGAAGGCAGTTTTTATCGATTTTCGGGAATATCAAGGTGTTTGACGTTTTTGGGAATAGGTGGGTGGGTCAGCTTTTAAAACGTCAATTAACGTTCTTCTAACCTAAAATTGATTTGTGAGTGACCCCTTAGGTTTTGTCTCATCTTCAATTAACTGAAGAAAGCGAATGTTTACAAATCAGAAAGCAATGCAATGTCTTCATGAAAAGTTGAAAATTAAAAGAATAACAAAACCTAAATACATCGAAAAAACATACCAAACTAACTCAGAAATTCAGTTTTAAAAAAGTGTTGCGGAAAGGACATTAGTGTTGCGGAAAGGACATCACGTTTGAACCTTGATTACTTGTGGACAACACAACATTCAGAAACCAAACTTATAAAAATAATTTCTTTGTAAGAATGCTAGCAAACTGAATAAAGAGTTCAAGCCCCGACACCCCATGGAAAAAAATTGTGTACAAATGTTTAGCGTTGCGGAAAGGACATATTTTGGGACCATGGCTTATTGACTTCCAAAGATGTATGAATTCTAGATCAAGTACAGCATCCTTTTAAAATTAAAAAAGATTCTGTTAATGCTAGATAGAAGAGCTTTAAAAAAAACCTGTTTTGGGTTGAATAGCAACAGTAGAAACAATTTTCTGACTCAAACAACAAAAGTGTTGCGGAAAGGACAAAATTTGGAGCCATAAATGAAACCTGAAGTAAATACCGTATGATTTTATAACAAGCAAAGAAAGAAAAAAATCATATAAAAATTTACCTTCCCCATATACCTTTAGAGTATGAAATAAACAGTGCGTCACAAACAGCCATATAAACAAAACTCAACATTCTCACAAAAGTTGTCTTTTTGATTTCCCAAACATTCGTCTCAAGCGTTCCCTTCCACTATAATTTATGTAATTGCAATTGCGGTCAGTCCACAGTCGGCTTCAACATATACACTTGTTTTTATTTACGTGACCGAAGTGCCTACTAAAACAATCCGGGGGTAAATAGCGAAGCAACACAGTAGATTATTCGTAAGTATCTTTTGGCATTGACAATCAAATACAATATATTATACTATATTTTCTTAATTCAAAAATCAAAAATTCATTTTTCATTCGCGAAAAATAAAAATAAAAGAATAATGAATTAATATTACATACTAAGACGCCCCCGTCTTTTACTCTCATTTAATTTCCAATCTCGGCACGTGCAAAACGCCCGTCCGCCCAATATCCACCCAATCAGCTTAAATTCACTTTAATTGTCCTTTGACATTCAAAAAAATAGTATTTAAAAATTATGAATTTATAATAATTACAAAAAACAAAAAGTTTGATACTTCATTAGTGAAATATTCAATAAATTCCTGGTTTCAATTTTCAGTGGGCGTTCTTCTAGGGCTTCGTTTATCGCGCAATTTTTGCGTCACACAAACTTTCTCGGCCGCTCGTAATAATTATACATTGCCAAATTTGGTTCTCCATTGTCGAGTCAGGATCGATGGTGACGTCACCTAAGCATAAAAAAGAAAGGATTTCGTCAGTTTTATGCATATATTAATTTGCGAGATATTCTATTCGCCGCGCGAGCGCACTTTTTTCGACTAGTCGGAGTCGGAGTACTTTCTTTTACTCGCGGGATTGATGGTAACTTTTCATCTTCGTTATTTTAAAAATGAAGCACAACCGAAAAAAAACGAAACTTCAGAAAGTTGCGTATTTCCAGTGAGTAAACGACTCTGACAATTAACAAAATTGATGATGATGATTTTTTTTCGGTCAGGCCAATGTCTCGTATTGGGGGTTCTAGTCTTGAGCCCAAAGCCTACGCAGGATTGCAGCGTTTGGGTAAACGAGACAAAACTCTAAAAAAGCTGGTGTTTTGACGCGCTTCCGTGCTCTCGAAATATCGCGGTTTGAGACGCACTGATAAAGTCACTGTAATGATAGAACCCTTTATAAATGGTACTTTTCAGTCTCAGTTCAAAGGGCACTTTTTTGAAAAAATGCCAAAATTTGGCTTTTTTCAACTTTGGACTCAAATTTTTGAAAATGACGGTCCAGGTGCCAACTTAAACTGAATTTCCCATGGGGGCACATGTAAAGTAGAAGCTTTAAGCCAATAAAACCCCTGCCAGATCGTCTCCTTGAATAGCTATATCAAAAACTGTTGCGGAAAAGACAATGTACAACTTTGAGTAGAATCGCCCTGGCGTGATTAAAAAAAACCCGGGAATGTTTTTGACCGCCCGTCCGCCCGCATGCATTTTTAACACCCGTTGCGACGCGAACAGAGCATTTTTTCGATGACCGCCTAATTGGTCATTTAAAGTGATAGAGATGACGCGTTCTTTAGAAAAAGTAATAAGATTCTTTTATTACATCTTAACGACCAACCAAATCAAATAAGAGCTTGTAAAAACTCCAGCTTGTCCCGTAACAATGGGCGAGCACCCCGTTGCTAAGATGTTGGCTTGAAATCGAAAATGAAACCACTCAAAACGAAAGTAAAATCGGCCCGTACTCGAAAATCCCGTGATCTTGATATACGAGTTTAAGTCTTGGTCATGGCAGTTCACTTTTGGCAAGTGAACATTCCTTCGCACAGGTCAACCCATGCCATGTGAGGAGAATTGGGTAGCGTACGTTGGTCTAATCTTGACATACGTCTTTCAATCTCGACGCTGGATCTGTAAAATAATCCAGCCTCCATCCTGCAATAACTCAACCAAAATAGAAATAGAAACCCACATACAAACAAGAGACACAAGGTATAAACAGACCATAGTTGATCAACACTAAGGTTTCGGATCGGGAAGAGGAACAGCCCATGGCATTTTCATAACAAAGGTATTCAGCAAAAGCTCATTGAACTGTTGAAAAAAAAACCTTTTCCTGGAGCTCCAAAAACCCTTTCGTTGTTTGTCAGGAAAATGATGCACGCTTCTTAGGCTACAATCTTGAATTGATTTTCGCGCGTTATTTTTCAATATTTTTATACGGCATCCGAAATCAATATTTTAGGTCGCTTTGTTGGGGGGGGGGTTGGTGGTGGATGAGGGTTTTAAATTGAAAAATTCGAAATTTGGCTGCTTCTTTATTCGTTATTCTACATTATTTTCCAGCACCAAAGATTTCGCTTGAATAGAAAATACTTTCAGTGAAAAGATAAGACAATATGATAGAGGATTACTCTGAGCGTAGTAACGGCAATGAATTTTGAAATTAGCCGTAGATATCGGGTTTACAGCGCGCGATTCTGTATAAAGGTGATATAGCGTTTTTCGGTGCTTTAATGATTTTTTTATATCCGTGAAATTTAAGTTAGCGCTTAACTTGTGGCGTATGTTAGTCTAGCAAGCTAGACGACTAATTTATACATAGTAGAAATAAAGCAAAAAGTAATGAATGGAACAATTTTAGTCGTCTAGAAACCTTTGTGCACTAACTCCAAACAAAAGAAAAGTGTCAATATTGCAATTATAACTTTTTCCTGCTCAAAATAATTCTTGAGAAAAAAATATGTGTGGATTTGTGTATTGAAAGTTTTTCATTTGAGTTGATTTCGTTTTGAGAGTTTGTTGTTGCTTGATAAATTGTTTTCTCGCTACGCAAGTTTCTGTGTAGCTAGCCGGGGTATATATAAGGCTGGAACACCGGATTCTTCCAGTCGTTTATACAAACTAAATCCCGTATTATTATTATTAGTATTGGTATTATTAGTATTACACGCATTATAAACGACTCTAGGCGTATGTGTGAAATCAACAAAGATCACGAGTTTTGGATGGGAAATAAGTGGTTTCTTTCCCCATTCAAGAGTTTCGAGGCTTTGAGAAACCAAAGACTGACACGAATAAACAATTTCATGTTTTTGAGCGAATTCAACAAGCAACAAAAAGTGGAATAAGAAGATGATTTCGAGTTTGAAATTCAAGGATATTTTGGAAAATTCATTTCTAAACTGGGTTGATAAATTGATTGATTGCATCGATTAGTGGCAGTCGATAAAATACTTTATACTTCTCTCCTCTACATAGGGCTGACAATGCAAAAAAGAAAGGATTAAAACAAACTGGTAAAGTTTAGCACATTATAGACTAGAGTCTACTTTTAGCTGAACTTTGCTTTTTGATAATTTCTTATGACGCTGAGTCCAGTGAAGTAGACTAGGACGCTGAGTAGTCCAGTGAAGTAGACTAGGAGCATTCGGCAAAGTCGCCATTTTGAAAAAAAATATTAAAAATCCAAATAACAATAAAACTACTTGGTGTTGAAAGATATAATCAAAAATGAGAAACAAACACGATTAACAGATTTGCAATCCCTTATTCTCAAATAAAAATATTGCTTCATACTGTTTTTACCTTCCAAAAACAACTAAAATCTGGCGGACTGTTTTACAGTCCGCCTAAGCAAAAGCATATTACCATATACTACCGGGCCACTTAATCGCGCCATCCAGTCTATAAAAAAAGCTTTAAGTGGACCCCGGGCTAAGCACATTATTACTTTTTTTTGGGGGGAGAAGGGAGCAAAACAACAAGCTAGAACAACAAATTTCATTTCTTTCGCGCCTTCGGCATTCTTTTGTTTATGAACAAGTCTCTTTAGTTACAAAAATAAAATAAAAACAGACAAACAAACAAGTAGAAACAATAAAACAAACAATGGTAATTAACATAATGTAATTATTTTACAAATCACTTTAAACTTTAAGCAACAGAATACACCTTTTCATAAATTACGTCACGAACATCACTTGCCTCGTATTCAAACAATTACCATGGTGATGATGTCCCTTGAGATATTAAATGATTTTTTTATAAATAGAAAGTAGTTTTAATAAAATCCGCTGGGAGTCAATCACCTTGGCAATAATTTCAAAACAAGGCAAGTGATGTTCGTGAAGTTATTTATGAAAAGATGTATACAGTCCAAAAAGTTTAGATGAAGGCACCGCGTACTAAATAATCTAAACTTTCGCTTGGTTTTGACTGGTTTTTCTTACCGTGGCGATTTGTAAAATATTTACAGGAAACAAAGTAAACAAGTAATTAAAAAAATCAAACATATATCGTTTTGAGAAGTTTGAAAAAAATATTGAAAATGGGTAAAAAAATAAAAATTTTGGCATGATGAATTCACAATAAAGCTAATTCGTTAAAGGAATCAACGGTTTTATGTTAGATTTAACTTTTTTTGAAAAATCCGACGCGAGATTTAACACTGACGTAAAAAAATCGAACTTCATCGATTATAAATTAAACGCGATGGGGTCTAGAAGAAAAAAATGTTATAAATTTCTAGACGTTAATGTTAAAATGTCATCAATTCCAGCATTATAAAACAATGCATTTTTGAGAAATGTCAAGTCCTACACCTACTTTTAAAAAAAACTATGCACATATTATATACCTTTAAAGAATGATAAAATTGTTCAAAGTAGTAGTCATCATTGAGTCTAAAGCCCAAAGGGCTAGAGTGGAAAAGTGCCGCTTTTAGGTTGACAGGTCGAATCGAATTACTTTCTTTGTTTTCACGCAGCATCAATTTTAAACGATAAACATTATTTTCAATCCAGCGTTTGTGTGAAAACACGCGGGTAACGTGTTTTAGATTTGATGGAAATAAGTGGCTTGATTTCCAATCCAAAAGTTTTAAACCTGACACCTTCAGGGCTTTAAACTCAATTCAATCGTCATATCCCAGGATGAAGTTTTGGTCACAACGTGAAATAACACATCCGACCAGAAGATATAGAGAAGAAGGAACAAGAACTGAAAATACGGAAAAATTCCTCACAAGAAAATACCTGGATTTTTACTAAATCATTGATCTAAATTTTCCTAAATTTGAAAGAAAGATTTATGAGGAAATAAGTTATAAAACAGAATATTTAAAACAATAAAACTTTTAACGACAACAAAGTCAAAATAATTTTTAAAAATATTGAATATTAAAAAAAAAAAGAAAAATTTTACGCAAATTCAAAATAATACGTTTTAAAAATATTAAAAGAAAACTTTTAAGTGAAAATTTGTGTGAAAATGCGTAAGAAAAATAATAAAATCTAAAATTTCTGACAATTAGGGATAAAATCCTCTAAGTTGTCTAGAAAATGTGAAGCAGGTCTATACACTAAGTTAATTATTAAAAGTATCACTTTTTAAAAAAATATTCTGGAGAATTTAAGTCTGATGTTAAAAAAGTCATTTCTTTGAGAAGTTTCTTTGAAACTTCATTTTATTCCAATAAGGGAATCTGTTAATTTAACGTCTTTTTCATGTAGACGACTTAGTAAAATGGCGCTCTACAAATTACTTTTGGTATCATTAAAACATTCCAACCATAACCGTCACGCAGCTTCCCTGAACTCTCTACAATCCAGCATAATGAAGATGTATTAAAACTTAAAAACGAATTGTAAACGAATAATTGTCTTTTCAACGGAACTTGAACTTTCAAACAAAAACATTATCAGGAACTGGACAACGTGCGTTTTTAAAGGTTGATTTCAACGACTTCCCTATAGGAAAAGTACAGGCAACTATTTGGAAACATATCCCCATTAACGTGAAGAATGAACTCCATCGACTGCAACGGATGATTTTCGCCGTGTGGTACTCACCGAGACGAGGGAATCTCCTTAAATCCAACCGAGTCAGCGAGGGAATCTATCCGTAGACCACCATGGAGGAACCTCCAAACTTATTGAATTCGAATCTGCCGACCTTAAGATTTCCTTCAAACAACGAAGTCGAAATTCTTTAAGAAATCACACGCGACACGGTAGCAATATTCGTACTGTTCTAAGGTCTGCACCATGTATGGTCGTTCGTGACGTAATGTTTTCACGATTTGATATATGTCAACAATTCGTTCAGACCGTAGACTTTCTAATGCGATACTGAGGGCGATGTAGACTCCTGTACGACCAGCTCCAGTGCTACAAAAAGAAATTGAGATTCAAAATCAGAAAATAACGATGACAAGAATCGTAATGAATAGATCTTAAATCGGAGTTTTTGATTTTTCTAAAAAAGCGATGCATTGTGGGATTGTTTCGGGGTATTACAATAGAAATCTCTTAGGAATTCCTCGAGGGAATTCTATTGTAATACCCCCGAAACAATCCCACAATGCATCACTGTTTTAGAAAAATCAAAAACTCCGATAAGGTCTATTTTTTAATTTCTAACAAATAGCTCCATGTTAAAAGGCTAAAAGGTTTAAAGTCCTGTACGACCAGCTCCAGTGCTAAAAACGGAGAAAAAGCGCTTCAGATGTACACTACGCCCAAGACGACTTGGTATAGTAAAGGCTTAAAACTTATGGTAACTTTTTGATCGGGTATACTTCTTTTGACATTACAAGTAGCAAGCATTGCAACATAAGGGTCCAGTGTCACTATCCCAAGTAATATTTCAGATGATAATAAGACCTTTTCATAAATTACGTCACAAACATCACTTGCCTCGTATTCAAACAATTACGATGGTGATTATGTCCCTTGAGACATTAAACAGTTCAAATAGTTTTAATAGAATCCGCTGGGAGTTTATCACCTTGGCAATAATTTCAAAACGAGGCAAGTGATGTTCGTGACGTAATTTATGAGAAGGTCTATTGAAAACAAAACATGCACATCAACTAAAAATTCCTAATTAATATATACCTTCCGTGTACAACAACAGGTCCATGTGTATCACTTTTAGATTGTGCTTTCTGGACTTGGCCGATCAGTTCCAAGAGACCTTCACAGGATGTGGGAGATGTGCTCGGATTCCAATTGTGGTAATGGTAGAGTCGGATCACTCGGAATGATGAATCCTTAAATGATAAAAACAAGGAAACATGAAAAATGAGTTCAATAAATATATCAATAATCAACAGTAAAGAGCAATGCCTGTAGAATTTTTACTTCCATAAGCCTGAACTTTCAGAAGAATAACTAGACTCGTTTTTTAAGCACGATATGAATCTTGGCAATTTTCACCTTCGAAAACTACTCTTTGCAATAGATTGAGTTGATTTTCCTTCAAGTTCTTGTACCGTCATTCTTCTACTTTTCATCATTTACCCTTCACATTTTTTTCTTCAAAACATTGAGTTTGAAAACTCCAGGGCTGTTTAAAACTTGTAACGTTATATGAACGTTGAAAGGCCGAAGATAGATATGTGCTACCCACTGACCTTTATAAACCTTTGACAAAGAAAGCTATATCCGCCATCTTTGATCGTAGTTTTTTGAAAGTGGTACCCGCAAAGAAGCCATCGCAGTGTTAAACTTTGCCTAACATTCAATGGTGCTTTATCACAAGTAAATCTAGCGCTCTCGATGCATTAGACCACAATGGAGTAGTGCTAACATTAGGGTAACGCCTAATAGATAGCCAATAGATAAGCTACTCAAGAGGCTACTCAATAGACAACAGAGAAATGACAATGACTAAATAAAGTTCAACTTGTCGGGTTACAGTATGCTAAAAGGTTTAAATAGATGCTTACCCTAGCGTCAGTGATCTTGAATTCGCGCACAACAAAGTTAGCGAATCGCTTTTCTTGTACAGGATCAATGACGTAATAATAATGACGTGATGTTTTGGTGCTTGGCCAATATTGTACTGAATGTTCCTGTGTGGAAAAGAAAAGGTATTGGATTAAAACTTAATTTAAAATTTATTTTTTAATGAAAGGAACTATAACTGCTCAATGTTCACATATTTCTGAAAATATGTCCAGTTAGACTAGTTGGCCATGTTCTTATCTATCTTATGTTATGCTAAATTTTCGAACGTTTTAATTTCAAAGTAAACAATGAAAACAATGACGGACAAGTCGAATGAACATCCTTCCGTAATAATGGATCCATGCATTTAGTTAGAAATTAGTGGTCGGGACAGGTATTAAAGGGATATTTCTATGAACTTTTAATAAAAAGTTAATAAATGGGTGTGCAAAAAGCTTTTCATAAATTGTCATTCTGTTCGGTTGAAAGGGATAAAAGTTCAAGAAGATGGGCCTGTATTACAGGGTAATATTACCTTCCATAAATCCATCAAAACTTTACAGTATGCTCGGCAAAGCTGTTTAAAGTTACGAGAGAGAAACTTTTTAAAACGCTTTTAAACAATAAATTGATAGTACAAGCCAAAAGATTTCCGAAAGTTACCTTTGTCTTTTCATCGGCGTTTGCTAACATCACAATGATGCTCGAATTCTGTTCCATGATCATCCGCCAAAAGTCAGCTGTGGTATTTTCCATCGGACATTGAGTTGCTATGAACGAATTCTTCTGATAGAATCCGTCAATATAAGAAGCGTTTATATAATCGGAATTCTCTTGCCTATAAATCGGCTGTAATAAAACCCGATTGTGATCGAACGGGACAATCGTACGGCACCGGTTTTTGGAATCGTTGACCGGCAAATGAGCATTTGAAAATACAGTCTGATCGTAATAATTCAACGCACTGTTCAAACTATTAAATTGGATTTCCATAAGTGGTTCCCGACCGTTGGGCCGGAGTTCCGTTAATGTTTTGTATACGGCCGCAAGGTCGGAAGAGGCTATTTCCGTATCACCGTGTTGTATGGCTTCAACTAAAACGTCGTAAATGAAAATATATTGTTCGTCTGTTTGCACCATGAAATTACGTTGCGTTCGCATCATGGTGACGTATCCATAAATGTCAATCATCGAATCGTGTTTCAAGCGTTCCAACATGGCGTCAATAGCTATGAAGCAGGCGCTACGCCCAACGCCCGCGCTACAATGAACAACTGTCGGTCCACAGCCAGGCGGGTCGAACGCACGTACGCGACGTATGAAGGCTAACACAGGGCCGTAATGTAATGGAACGCCAGGATCAGGCCATTGTAGATATTGAAAGTGTTTAACTATACGTGTATCGTTTGTAAGGTTTGAACAGACTTCAAAAGCACGAATGCAATAATGGCAATACATTTTCTCTTCTTTGATGGTAACTTTAATGGTACCATAAACTTCGGAACCTCCTGACGGCCAATATTGTTCACATTTGCTCTGCAGACAAAAAAATACAAGATGGAAAACTCAATGATATTTCATTACAAGATCAGAAAAGATAGCAAAAGCTAATTCAGTCTCCTCAGAAGAAAGCAAGTTGACGAATCAAAACCTGATTAAAATTTATGTAAGAAATATTTCCTTAAGGTAAATAGACCACAAATTGATCTCTTAACATTTCCATCTCCAACCCGTACAAGCGAAAGGTCTATTGCAGAAAATGCAATTTTCACGGTATTGGTTATAACTTACAGATGGGATGGAGTTTTTATAACATACTTCAATAACTGGTCATTTGAAGTAATTAAAATGATGCGTTCTTTAGAAAAATTAACAAAATTGTTTTATTACTGGTTAACGACCAATAACCAAATCAAATAAGAGCTTATAAAATCTCCATCTCGTCCCATAACTTAAAAATTGATTTTAGGAAAAACTACATTTGAATTGAAAAATTAATCTTACCCGTCCACGTTCTTCCAGTCTAGTCATCATGACAATGGTTTGAACATTATTTTCCCAACATAATCTCCAGAAATCTTCTACTGTTGCTTTCAACGGTCCTGTATGAAAAGGTGGAGGCCTTCAGCTTAGCATAGGGGATTTCAACATATTGAATTAATAGTGAGTTTAAGTATACCGGGATAATCACGACGACGGACGAAAAATGTAATAGGCTAGTGGAAATACGAAATTTGATTGGTTGAAACTCACTAGCCTGTTAAATTTTCGTTCCTCGTCGTGATTTTACCGATTTACTTAACCTCACTATTATTAAGATACAAGTACAAGTTCATTGGTAACGAGGCTAGTTTTCTGCAACTTTGGAAGCGGCGGGGTGCACTACGAGTAATAGTATATGAGATTATACCCACACAAAGATTTTTTCTTAGGTTATGTTCATGTCAGTAAATTATGTAAATATATACAGTAACTAGTCGAAAGGGCTGTTCGCATGAGTCCGGCTGGCCCTGCTAGGTGAGGTTGGATAGAATTTCGAACGTCACGTGATCCATTTCAAGCCATTTGATTTGTCAAAAACTGCAAAGTAACGTTCGAAAATCCATATCCACCTCACCTAGCTGGACTACCCCGCCTACATATAAACAGCCTCTAATCACTTATAGATTGACAAAAAATTGACAAGATCTCGATAGACAAACAATCACCAACCTTGTGTGCTGATGTAGGCTTTTTCTTTACAGTAACCATCAATGAAATTTCCATTAATATAATCAGAACATAAAACGCCAGTATGATCCAGTTTCACTCGTGTGGTGTCGTACGCCAAGACGTTCGGATAGCGGTTCTTCATCTTGTTTTGAGGTAGCAAGGAAGCCTCACTTAATTCTCTCTCTGGATTGATGGAATCGAACTCCTTCAGTAGCTTAGCACCGTTGTTCGTACGCAAGCCTATTGTGAAAGAAAGCAAAATATAAGTCAGCATTATGGCTTTCAAACAACTATCTTAGGCAGAATGGTAAAAGGTAATAGCGCTTCGTCATGCAAACGTCATGATAATTACTTCATTCATTTGACCGAAATTCAATCCCACAATCCTTTTCGTCTTTATTCAAAAGTCGTGAAAGTTATTACTTGTTCTTTGTAATTGAGTGTTGTTTGCATGCAAGCGTAATAAACGCAAAGGGTTATGGGATTGAATTTCAGCCAAACATAAAAATCAATGTCTATTATTAGGTTCACGACGGTATGCTATTCAATTCTTTAATTTCACAGCCTTACGATTCTAATGAAAAGAATTCTTACAAAAAAATGTAATTTTCCCAAATCCAATGCTTTGTGTCAAAACTTTGATAAAGATGGGCTTTAAGGGTTAAAAAATTAAGGAAAAATTGCGTTGCAGTTGTTTTAGGAAATCACAACCAAAGAAATGAATAGATATGACTATCAAAGTAACGGCATACCTTCAACGTATTGCGCGAGGAAATCGATGGGTATCGGGGGATGTTGAGCCATTTCCGGTGCATTCGAGTGTAATCGATGTAAATCGGTTGGATCGCACGATCCTTTGCGTTTCTTCGATAACAATCGGTCCGTTTCGGAGCCATATCTCTTACGTTTTCTGAAGGAGGAAAAAGGGAAGAGTATTTTAAGCGCATGGCGTAAAAACATCTTTAGGTTCGGGTGTAGAATCTGGGAATAGGTGTTAACTGGGATTTTAGCTTTAGCATTATAAAAAGACCCCACCAGACATGAGTGCTAAACTTTTGCAACTTTTCGTACGTTTTTTCATATGTTAAACTTTCAAGAAAACGCTTATTTGTACGTATTTGTTTTTTGAGCCAGTTGACAGACGCACAGACGCACGCCTATAACGTTAGGTGAATGTTGCAACGACGTGGCAGCTGCAAATGTAAACAAGATACCTTAAAAAGAGATTGATTAGTGAAATGAAATGTACCTGACAAAGACAAGTATAACAACCACCACGATCACCACAAGAAGACCGGCAACAGCAGCAATTATAATCGTCATCATACCACCGGCTCCACCGGCGTCCGGCCCCGTCGTCGCTTCTGGTCCACTGATACTTGAAGCCGCTAAAGAATTGCAAATGGTAATTATTTTGATAGAACGTTTCATAAATGACTTTTACTCTTTGGTTTGGAAATTTGAAAATCTTGTCGGGGAGAAACTGCCGGGATATATCTCAGAAATTTAAGTCACATCCCTGTAATGTTTTAATATCCTCTCAAATTAACAGTGGACGTTTTAGTCGGGTGAAATTGTAGCAACTAACCTCAAAATACCAAATCTCGAAAAAGAGCTGTGGAACGTAATACAAACATTATCAACTTACTGAATAAAATTGGTTTCGAGAAATTGGAATCAGCTGATATGTAATGACTTTGATCTTCACTCTGAAAGGGATTAAATTTTAAGAAAACACGTTTTAATCAACGAGGTAAAAAAGCTGCTCCATTTTGGGGTTCCAACGAGAATTAGTTTTTCTTCGCACCTTGTTTTGTCTTCTTGGAAAGCAAGAGCGCGTTGATGTTTGGCAATGCCAATTTTCACTCGGACGAAAATAAAACATTGAAGAAAAGCTTTCCCCAGCGTTCTTTCAACGTTTATCTAACGTTCACAACGTCCATATAACGTTAAATGAACGTTGAAACAACGTTGTGTGCCAGCTGGGTCATTGGTTTATGTTAATCATAAGCGGAGTGTTCAGGTCGGTTGCACTTTCTCCACTTGGAAGTATCAAATACCAGCTCTACTGACGGACGAGCAAAATGCTCAATCTTTTGAGACAGTTCAGGAAAGTTTACAGAATAAAACGAACGATGGTATTTAGTTCAAATGTTATAGCATGGGAGCCTACAGTTAGTTAGATTGTCATTTTCAATAGGTATCAAAAGTCCTAATAAGGATACATACCGGCCTGACGAAAGCACGAACGAAAGTAGTGTAATATTTCCCATCCTTCAACGGCTGATTCACAATGTTTCCATGCTGACTTCCATTACCGAGTTGAAAAACGGTTGGTAGTTCCGTATTCTTGAAGAAACCGGCTATGTAAGAATCTGGTAATTGTGAGTTCGGATCTGACGGCGCGACAACGTCGTCGTTTGAGTCAATTTCACGACGCCGGCGTTTGCTGACGGCAGCTTGGTTGTGTAAGAAGCGAGCGGTGTCGAGATTGTCGGGGATTTGTGGGGAATCAAGCACGATAACGAATAAGTAGCAATGGCTGTAAAAATAAAAGGGTGAATCATTGAAAAATTGTTTCTGATTCAATATACACGTTTCTTATAAGAAGAAACTATAAAATTACATATAAGGCTTTGATCGCCAAAATAGCAGCGAGTTATTAGTTAATAGTATTTGCTCTTTTGAGGACGATAGAGTGGCTGAAGCGATGAGGAATAACCCGCACTTCTGACCCGTAAAATTGAGGACGGAAAAAGTGCTGATTTACCATCGTCCTCAGCTGGTCAAGATCTAGTCAAATTAGAACCTTACCGCCTCCGTCACAGAAAATCACACATACACAAACTCGGTAACAAATGAGCTGTTCAGTCATCATTGCAGTTGGTGATATCTTGAGTTATTTGAGATTTGTAGAGAAATGAGTATAAATTGTCGAATATCATTCAGGAAGGCTGGAGTTAAAATCTTAACTTTCCAGAACACTGTCGCTGTTGTATTAAAAGAAGAAAAAAAAATACAAGGGAGAAACGTCGAACTTACTTTACAGCACCAAATTCTTCGGAGACAGCTGGAATACTTATTGGGATGTGTTTTCCCTTGTCTTTAGCTTCTACGATCGAAGGTGTGACAACGGCTTTCGGTTCTATGGATAATCAATGAAAATAAATTTAGCTGTAAGTCACTGTCTAATTGTCCGTTCGAAGGCGAGTTAACAGTATAGTCGAAAAACGCCACCAATATAAATTCGTAGGAGTAAATGCTTACAACAGCTTATTGGGTCAAGGGAGTTAGGTATTTCTTATTTTTTCATATTTCTAAACAAACTTTAGACTGGAGGCGAGTTTATAATGCGTGTAATACAGGCGTTATATGATAATACAATTATTGTTACGGGATTTAGTTTGTATAAACTAAAAATTGTTCCCTCCATTACTTTTTGCTTTATTTCTACTGTCCGAATTTGTCGTCTAGCTTGCTAAAGTCTATTCACGATAAGTGTGCACTCTTTTTTCTTTTACTTATAACTTTTGAAGGAATTCTTCAATCTTTATAAATTTGGTATCATTGGAAAGATATCAGTGAGTGGAACAATTTGAAATAAAAATATCTTTGAAAAAATTCTAAAAATGAAGATGAAAATGAAGAAGAAAAAAATGAAGATCTTGTAGAAAGGTGCTATAACTATCATTTTCACTGAAGTGAATTCTTGATTATCGAACGTCATCACTGTGAAAAAAATTCTCAAAAATAATCATTCAGTCAAAAGATATCAAACAAAGTTATAACGTGATTGACGTCTAAAAACGCTGTTTTCTGCAGTTTTTTGCTGTTTTTTGGGGTCAATCACTTATTAACTTTGTATCATAACTTTATAGTGAATAAATATTTTAATAAAGTTTCTTCACAGTGATGATCTCCAAAGATCAAGGAATCTCTCCAGTGAAAATGAAAGTTATAGCACTTTTCTACAAGATCTTCCTTTTTTTCTTCTTCATTTTCATCTTCATTTTTAGAATCTTTTTAAAGATTTTTTTATTTCAAATTATTCCACTCACTAATATCTTTCCAATGATACCAAATTTATAAAGATTGGAGAATTCCTTCAAAAGTTATAGGCAAAAGAAAAAAGAGTGCACACTTATCGTGAATAGACTTTAGACTAAACAAATTTCAACACTTCCGTTTAGTATCAACAATGAAATTTGGCTCGAAATTGAAGAAAAAATCGGGAAACTTACTTTCCGATTTTGTTGTGAAGGTAAACCAAACGGGATCACCGATTCCGGCGTCTTGCAAATCGACTTTAACGTTGACTTTGTATGTAGTGCCGGGGGTTAGGTCATCTAAATAGTATTCGGTAGTCAGGTGAGTTGGGAAGGTTCTATTAGACGTTTTGTAATCTACTTGACCCCCGGTTGAGCGGAACGATTGATTGGTTGCGATACTGATGATGTATTTGAGAGTGAATTCTCGGAAATTGCCAGCATTTCTGGGTTTGTCCCAACGTAGGAGAGTGTTGTACGCTTCGATCTCCTCCACACGTAGACGATGGACAGTAGGTAGTACCTGTTGATAAAAAAAACACTTTTTAAGTTAACAAGAAATTCTTAAAAACTCAATGTTCTTACTAACCAGAGGGAAGTTGAAAATCAATAGAGAGTGAAGTCTCCATAACACAAGGGGAACACAAATTTTAAGTTAAGGAAAGGAGCTAGTTAGGAAATTTCGGAGTTGTGGGGTAAGGTTTATAAGGCATTATTAATTGAAGGGACCATAAAACCTGTTCGAGTTAAGGAGACATTCGAGCTATGAGAGGTTCGAGTTAAAGCGATTCCAATATATAATATTCGGTGATTTCATAATCTGATGCTCATCGTGACATGTTTGGCGTAGGAGAAACTTAAAAAACCACGAAGCTCAACTTCGGCCAAAACCCAAGAGCCAACTAAGACCGAATCCAGCCTCAGATTTCAGTAATCATAAAAAATGTTTATTTCAAAACCCACTTTTAAGAGCCAGTTTTTTTAAGAATGGGGCAGTTTGGGGCAGTTCCAATAGTTTGAAACTTAGATTTTTTTCATTTTTGGATACGTTGTTAAGTACAATGAACTGAGTAAAATCCCAAAATATTTTGGTCTGAAAATCCATAATGGCGGATTTATGCCAATTTGAAGTTTTTGACATTTTTGGGCATTGCACTTAAAAAGTTTTTTGATATAGAACCATGCTTTCTCAAATCAAAATGAGGAATTGATTTTGGGTGATTCTGAAACTATGGCCAGTAAACTATACAATTTTCCAAAAAAATCAAAATTTTCAAAATGGTAGCTGGAGTTATGACGTCACAAAAACACTACAAATTTGATTTTAGGGGTATTTTAGAGCCATCTGACCTGTCCCAGGGGAGTTTCTTACTGCTCAAAATAATATTTTCTGGTAGTTTAGTCCCTGGTCTATCCATTTGAAGTGATTGCAATAAAAAATTCCGGCCCTACTGGCCCCTAGAGGCCCGAAAAGCCAATAAGGTCCCAAAAAAGTACCAACTTTAGCCCAATTTTCCTAGAAATCCCAACATTGCCTGACCTCCAACTCTTCTGTTCCTGAAAGACAACCGCCTGGTCTCTTAGGATCAAAAGAGAAACCTATGTGACCTCCTACCATTAATTTTTTATCTTGATTTAAAATTTTTCTTAACATCGCTCGAAAAATGACTAAAATTCGGGATATTTTGGCCCATTGGCAAATTTCAAAGGGGTCTAGGTCACTGAATTTGTTATAATATAAGGGCTATGATTAATCTTTTATATAAAAACAATGAAACTAGGTGAAAAAAGTTGTCAAATGTGCTTTTTTGGGCCAAAAAGGCTTATTTTTCAACTTTTTGACTAGAGCTGAGGTCATTCTATTGCAGCCAGTAATTGGCAGTTATAAAGTAAATTTTATCTGAAAATCATGATTCATCATCACATTCCAGAAAGGTTTCTAGGAAAATCAAATATGGTACTTTTCGAAAGCTTATAGAGGCTGAATTTACACTCAAAGGCGGCTTCTAACTCCCCTGACCCCCTTAATTTTGTAAAATTGACTTAAAAGTACATTTTTGGCTGAAATTTTTGCCCAAAATGAGTACCCATTGCAACTTGATTCTTGATTTTGTGAAAGCATCCTATAGATAGTTCAAGAATTTATCAGAAGTTGGAACCTTTTCTTTTCTTTTAAAGATTAGGGCTAGCTCAAAGTCAGTTTTAACTCTAAAATCCCAAAATCTTGACAATGTTGCTCAAAACAACAATTTTTGTTCAAGATTGAACAGAAAATGAGCCCACTCAGATAATAAAATCTTGGTTTTTGGAAAGTTTCATGGGGATAGTACTAACATTCATCAAGATCTTTACCTCCTGATCTACCATTTAAGGATCAAGTCTGTCAAAATGTGCATCCAAACTCTCAATTCTTCAAAGGTGAACTTTACCAACCCCATAAAACAATTTTGCCATCGACCTTTCTGCCCTTAAATACTTAGAGATCAGTCCAAAAGTACAAAATATTCCTAGACTTTTCCTTCTCTTTGGATAATTTGAACTTTGGGCTCATTAACTGCATTTAATAGCAAACAGGCTGATAGCAAAATTGTGTTATGGGGTTGGTAAAGTCCACCTCTAAAGATTTGAGAGTTCAGAAGCATATTTTGACAGACTTGATCCTTAAATGGTAGATCAGGAGGTAAAGATCTTGATGAATGTTTGTACTATCCCCATGAAACTTTCCAAAAACCAAGATTTTATTATCTGAGTGGGCTCATTTTCTGTTCAATCTTGAACAAAAATTGTTGTTTTGAGCAACATTGTCAAGATTTTGAGGATTTTAGAGTTAAAACTGACTTTGAGCTAGCCCTAATCTTTAAAAGAAAAGAAAAGGTTCCAACTTCTGATAAATTCTTGAACTATCTATAGGATGCTTTCACAAAATCAAGAATCAAGTTGCAATGGGTACTCATTTTGGGCAAAAATTTCAGCCAAAAATGTACTTTTAAGTCAATTTTACAAAATTAAGGGGGTCAGGGGAGTTAGAAGCCGCCTTTGAGTGAAAATTCAGCCTCTATAAGCTTTCGAAAAGTACCATATTTGATTTTCCTAGAAACCTTTCTGGAATGTGATGAGGAATCATGATTTTCAGATAAAATTTACTTTATAACTGCCAATTACTGGCTGCAATAGAATGACCTCAGCTCTAGTCAAAAAGTTGAAAAATAAGCCTTTTTGGCCCAAAAAAGCACATTTGACAACTTTTTTCACCTAGTTTCATTGTTTTTTATATAAAGATTAATCATAGCCCTTATATTTATAACAAATTCAGTGACCTAGACCGCTTTGAAATTTGCCAATGGGCCAAAAATATCCCGAATTTTAGTCATTTTTCGAGCGAGCGATGTTAAGAAAATTTTAAATCAAGATAAAAAATTAATGGTAGGAGGTCACATAGGTTTCTCTTTTGATCCTAAGAGACCAGGCGGTTGTCTTTCAGGAACAGAAGAGTTGGAGGTCAGGCAATGTTGGGATTTCTAGGAAAATTGGGCTAAAGTTGGTACTTTTTTGAGACCTTATTGGCTTTTCGGGCCTCTAGGGGCCAGTAGGGCCGGATTTTTTTATTGCAATCACTTCAGATGGATAGACCAGGGACTAAACTACCAGAAAATATTATTTTGAGCAGTAAGAAACTCCCCTGGGACAGGTCAGATGGCTCTAAAATACCCCTAAAATCAAATTTGTAGTGTTTTAGTGACGTCATAACTCCAGCTACCATTTTGAAAATTTTGATTTTTTTGGAAAATTGTATAGTTTACTGGCCATAGTTTCAGAATCACCCAAAGTCAATTCCTCATTTTGATTTGAGAAAGCATGGTTCTATATCAAAAAACTTTTTAAGTGCAATGCCCAAAAATGTCAAAAACTTCAAATTGGCATAAATCCGCCATTATGGATTTTCAGACCAAAATATTTTGGGATTTTACTCAGTTCATTGTACTTAACAACATATCCAAAAATGAAAAAAATCTAAGTTTCAAACTATTGGACCTGCCCCGCTCTTAAAAAAACTGGCTCTTAAACTGGTATTCAATAAAGCAACCATAAAAAAAAACACTTCAAGAATATTTGTAAGTCTAAAGCAAAATCAAGAAAAAAAGAGCAAACAAGCCCGACTAAAATTCAACGGTTCCTAAATGGAAGTGCGTTTCTTGTCATTTTTCAAAAAAAAGCTAATCAATTTTCAAAAAAAGCAAACGACTTTCAGTTTCATGGAAGTATGAAAGTGGAAAAAGACAAAAAATTACCTCGCGATTTGTGCGTGCAATCAATATTTTAGTTCCAGTTCCCGAGCCAACGATGGTTCTAGCTTTGATTTGAATTTGATAATCCGTATTCGATTTCAAATCTTGTAGTAAATACACAATGATGTCTTCTTCGCCTCGTAATCCGTATCTTTTACGAGACCAATCAATGTCCTTTTTATCACGTTTGTAGCGAATCTCGTAACCGACAATTTCTCCGTTACGTAGCCACGCATCCGGCTGCTCCCATTTGAGTTTGATCGACGATGATGATTCGGTCGTCACCGTAAAGTAAAGTGGAGGTCCGCGAGGTAGCCCATCCGATGTTTTTAACCAGTGGGTATTAGGCGCCGTCAGGCCACCGTTGTCGGCTAAGATACCGTATAAACGGAACGAGTAGTAGACGCCGGCGTCAAGGTCGTCGAAAACCGACAATCGAACTTGCGCATCGACTTTCTTTGTTTTGACGTTAATAAGAGAATCGAATTTGTTCAAAGTTTTTCCGTATGTGATTTGGTAGCCAACGATTTTTCCGGGCGGCTGCCACCATTTCAAAGTGACGATATTGTCTGTTTGGTCTGTACTGACAGTCATTCGAGGAGCGGTTGGGCGTTTGACAGGTGTTTTGATACAGAGGGAAAGTGATTCAACGCCCGTGCCAACACTAGTAAGGGCGGCAACTCGGACTTTGTAGTTTGTATTGGGGAAGATTTCTTTTTGGATAACGGCATCCTGAAGATTTAAAAAGAAAAAAAATCTAATAATGTTCATTATTTATCGTTGCGGAGATTTTAAATTATTACTCAAATTAAGTAATTGGAATTACTTAGTGGATGGTAGCTAAAGTGAAGTTTACGATAGACGTGACATTTTAACGAAACTCTTTGTCGTGGGATTTTGGCTTATTTCTGATATCTTTTACTTCCTTACTTAAGGCCGGTCTCCACTTGCGCGCGCTTCGATCGCATTTTATCGAGAAAAGCTTCCACGCTATTGATCAAAAGAAAAATGAAACTCCATTGGCACGATCTGATGTAACCGTTGAAAAAAGTTGAAATGTGTTCAACTATTTTTTCGAGCGCGCACTACATTTTTATGACGCCCAGCAAAAAGGATTGAAGCCAAAAGGTGCGATCGCAGCGCGCGCAAGTAGAGACCGGCCTTTACTATCTCTCGAACCTGAACAGGGATTGAACCCACAACCTTGCGTATCCAAATGCTCTACCTCTGCACTACGGTTCGACTTACCCTGGCACCAGATCCACGAATGGTGAAATCGAACTTGATCTCGTAGCTATCGTCCCCTTCGCAATTCTCCCATTCTGAATAAATAACTTTGTAACCGATTATCCGACCGTTTTGTAGAACGTTCTTGGGCGGTAACCAGGTCACGCCAATGGTGGATTCGTTCAACGCTTGACCTTGAACTGAACGTGGTGCACCTTCCGGTACTAAAAAAACAATGAGAATTTAAAAACATTAATTATTGTAAAAAGCATTTACAACAACAAGTTTATCTCTGAACGCAAATTCCATCTGCCATAGACTATAGAGAAATAAATAAACTTAAAGTGAAGAAAATGAAGTTTAAATGCCCGGTTTGACAGTAGTATAATGGTTCAAGCTTAAATGTGAAAGCCAATTGAAATGCAGAGAGATTCGAATCACAAAAATACATTCTGACGGTTTCTACTCAAATAATTACGAATCATATAAAGAATCGAGTTGAATTAGTGATTGTAAAATTGTGTAAACTCAGAAAAACTTAAGATCATCAGTTGTCATACCATCTTCCTTAGTGACAATCTCGTATTCAGGACTAGGAGGACTCTTTCCCAATTTGTTGTGCGCTACCATCCAGATCTTATACTTCTTGAATTTACCTAACCCTTGGAGTTGTACCTAAAAAACGGTAAAAACAATAAATAATGACATTCTCAAGTCAAACTCGGCTGGGAATATAACAAAATTTGAGTCTCTCAAACCAAAAAGACTCCAAAATTTGGCCCTCTGAGACCAAAAATATTCAGTCAAGCTAAGTTACTTTTATGGATAGTAGAGTTTTAGTAGAGTTTTATAAATAAAAGTAATTGATAAATCTTATAAGGAAGATAAAGCAACATAGCTTTTGAGACCTTTTCAAATTTGGTCTCTTAGGGTAGTCTCAAGTTAAAAGAAAAAAGCTTTTTTGAAGTTAGAAATCCCTTTTCAAACAAGAACACGAAGAAAATTACCTGTCGATCGTTCTTGCCGATCTCTTTTGTTGAAGGATCACGGTCGTGGAAGCTGTAATACAACGTGTATCCGGTGATGGGTGAGTTTTGATGGTCCACAGGTGGAGGGTCCCATGAGATGACGAGTGTTTGTGAATGTTTAGCTGTTCCACGCACGTTCTGAGGTGGTGCACTGGGAGCTGAACGTCAAACAAAATCATATGTTACTTTTTGTACTACTGTCTTTTCGCTTTTAGTTTCCCACCCTCCTGGTGGAGTCATCTAGCTATTTTTCTAACACAGAGAAGTTCTTTATTACATGACTAAAGGTTCAATCAATCTCAAAATGAGTGTCTTGGAAAATTGGAATCTTACAATTCTGTTCTGCCTTTGAGATTGGCCTTTTTGTCATATGAAAACATTGACTATTCCTCTACATGAAAAAAAGGCAATCTCAAAGATGACCATCACAGTAAAACTTTAAATTTCGTAAGGTACTAAATTGGAGATTTAATCTTTAGTCATGTGAGTGACGTTATGTTCTACCAACATTCATGAGTAAAAAAGAAATCATTGTTTCAGTATGAGCTAGCAAAACGAAGGCTCTCGTAGATCATACCTGAAAGTAACTTACGTATAACAGAGCAGTAAATTTTGGAATTTCCGTATATGTCAAGGAGAAACATGGTGAATGAAAATCGAAAACCCGTTTCGAAATGGAAATCTCAAATCTGCACAAAACAAAGATACGTTTTGGTAAAAGCAGGAATCTGAAGTTTCCAATTAGAAATAAAGTATTCGTTAAAGTGGATAGAATGAAAACAACCCTTATACCATCTTCGATTGTTTTAGTCTTGACGATCTCTGAAGGCACACCCTGCGATTCTTTCGTCCGCGCGTAAATCTTGAATTCGTACGGACGGTTTGGTAACAGATTAGAAACAACCACTTTATTTTCTTTGGGGTCTTTTAGCGTGTGTATGTTCCAAAGACGTTCGATCTTCGGTATATCGGCCCGGTTGAATAAGATGTCGTGTCCAGTGATTCCGCTACCTTTGTTTTCGGCAGGCGTCCAGCTAACTTCGATGGTGCGAGAAGTTAACACCTTCAATTTGACATTGGTGACAAATCCAGGAGCTAAAGAAGTAATGGGACGTGTCAGTTTTGTTTTGTAAAGACACTACTATTTGAAGGTGAATCTTGTGATTTAAGCGGGTTTTAAGATTCATCCACATTTCTAATTGAAGAGATTCTTTCGCGATATTTTTTATATGTATAACAGTCAACTTTCTCTATATCTCTCTTATTCGAAATATTCATAATGAAAAGTATCCCCCCTTGCATTTCAACAGTCACCAGTACAGTTCAGGTATCTTAGGGAATTTTTCCGGTTTAAAACACAAAAAAATATTACAATTCGCTGCACTGGGATTGCTAGGAATTCGCCGGCTTAGAATCTAGAATTCACTGGGGTTAATTTTCCTATCAAAAACAAAGCAAAACCCCTGAGTTGTTGAGTTCATCAGTGTTTACCTCCTGGGAGACATTTGAATGCTTTCGTTTCAGAGAAAGGTCCTTCATTCACGAAACCCACCAATCGCACTTTCCAGTATAAGACAGGGGCGACTTCCGTATACCGTGGGTTGTCCGTCCAGTTTACCGCATAATGTTGGTCTGTAGGGTCTACACCGTGCATGATCCAATTTTTGATGTCGGCGTTGGGTCGTGTTGTGTAGTAGAATTCGTATCTGGAAAAGCACAAAATATTTACCCCGTGTTTCAAAAAAATTATTACAATCTCAATTTTCTTGAAACTTTTAGTATGAAAAGAGAAGAGACGAATGTAAAATTTGAGCTAATGTACAGCTACTGTAGATTTGCTTCATCCGTTCACCCCGGTGAAAAGGTACACAGAAATTCAAGAGGAAGAAGACGGGCAATCATACTTTTTGAATTTAAAACTTCATCGTGCTGTTACTTAAAGAAATTACGTGAAACCGTTGTGAAAATTTCCTTTGTGGAAATTGTTAGCAGAATACTTTATAATAACATGGGAAAAAAATAAATACCTGGTCAAGGGTCCATTGGTTTTTGGGGGATCCTCCCATTGTACTCTGAATGATTTTGGAGACAGTGGTGTCGCCTTCAAATTACGAACAGGCTCTGTGATAGCTGGATAAGAAGATAATAATTTGTCAGTAAATAGATTTTAAAGAAAATTTGTAAAATTGGTTGGTAGAACTAGAAACAGTGTATAGTGAGTAAAAAGCAGGATGAGAATAAAAAAGATATGGAAAAAGTCACAGCGTAAAGTCTTATAAAATGAAAAGGGGCATTGAGAACATAGATAATTATTCAAAGAATCCATATTTAAAGAAACGTGAAGATATCGCCGCAAAAAAGTTAAATGACAAAGTGTTAAGATGTTATTGAATCTCAAGGGGTAAGAAAAAGGGATCTTTACCTCCCCAATCGGTTTGTCCATGATACCATTCTGACACATTTGAAACGCCATATTTATTAACCAACTTCACTCGGAAATCGATATAAATCCATGGTTCCAAACCGTCAAAAGTATATCTCCAAGGGGCAGGTTTTCCGCCCGTTTTGAATTTGGTAACATTGAAGGCGGTTTCAACAGGCTGGTTAAAAACATACGGCCGGTGTTGAATAATGATCTCGTTAACGGGGATGTCCGGATGCCATTCCGCTTCCCGGTAATTGGGTGTGATTTCGATAGTGATGTGTTTGACACTGGTTCCGGCGATCTTGATAGGGTTTGGTCTGTATGGTAAAGCTTCAATGGAGAAAAACAAAAAGAATTTGGAAACTACGTCGATGTTCAAAATGGGTAATAACTTCATTAAATTATGGAACCTAAAAGAGAGCACAAAGGAAACTAAAAATGTAAACAAGTCAAAAGGAAAATATATTACTAAGCTTAGGTTATTTCAATAGGCCAATGATATGGTATCTTGCAAAAATGTCACAAGGAGACCGGTCTACTTACGAGTAACAGTGAGGTAAGCAGTAGCGTTGGTTGAACCATATTTGTTCCAAGGGTGACACATAATACTTCCTGAACGCATGGCTACAACCGATACCTAAAATCAAAGAGAATTATATTTTATGGGAAAATCTGTTGAGTGTCATCAACCTTTCTCTTCCCTGCTCTTCCATGTAACTTTATTGTTGTTTAAAGATGATAGGTGTAGAAGACAGCTAAATGACGCATCGTTTTACCGAAGAATCAAAGAACATTAGGTCACGAAAAGGAGTCAAATAATACGAGCGATCAAGATTATGTCATTTCTATCCAATAGGATTGCTCCATTTGGTTTCGGAACAGAATGGAACCGTGATGGACTGGAAAACTGGGTTCCAACCTCACAAACGTCAAAGGAAGAAAGTAAATCAGTACCTTTCCAGTTTCGGCACCAGCTTGCACCACCAGACCATCATGGTACCACCAATATAATGGTGTTGGGTGGCCGACAGCCGCGCAATCAAACTCAACCCATTGTTCTGGTCCACCTACAGACACGTTTTGGGGTCGGACCGTCAGGCGAGGAACCATTGGTGGGATGGCAGGAGCTGGAAGAAAGGAGAAACGAACCAGGTAAACCAAGAAGTATTCTGAGAAGTTGATAGTAGTCATTATACACAAATACTTTAACATTGAGGCTTTTTATTATGTCACATCAGAGGGAAAATGATCCTCCTTAGCATAAATGGCCAAGAAAAAACTCAGCTTGCCATAAAAATACTGAATAGATTGACAAAAAGCAACAACAGCTAGAAAAGCACTATCTGTAAGCTGAAAGTAGGTACTAAATGCTTTATGAAACGTACTTGGTTTGGGCATTGTGGCAACACTGAACATCAGAGCATTCAATAAACCAACGTTGTTGGAGACCATACATTGAAAGTTAATCGCTTCTTGTTGAGGTGTTTCCTGTTAAAGATGGTAAATAAAAAAATATATCATCGGGTATTATCCGATCCCCTAACTGTTAGACCATGTTCACACGTGACGGTCCCGTTTCGCTCCGAAACGGAATGAAGCCATTCTATTTGTTAGAAGTGACGTAACACTTGAATGTAACCAATAGAATGGCTTCATTTCATTTCGGAGCGAAACGGAACCGTCACGTGCGAACATGGGCTTAGACTGTTAGACCGAGGGTATTTCTTAAACCGAGAAGTAAGTCTAAAAGGCTTTGCTTGTGATAGCTTGTGTCAGTACAGGTCTTCCTTTCTAAAAAAAACATTTAGCAAACTCAGCAAAAAATTGAAGATTATTGGTAAGGTTTTGAAACAACCCTGTGGACGAATAAAGTTAAAATCAATGCATTACCTGAATATTAAAGATGTTCAAGATTCGACGATCGGCGCTCAATTTGTAATCCAAGCGGACCGCTCGACTTCGTTTGGCATCAATCTTGCCTAACGGAAGGCGATTGTAAAACCATTGGTAATCGAGATTCGTCCCTCCCTTCGCATCGCAATAGAAGGTGAGGTTTGAGCCGTAGAAAACTTTCTCAGGATATTTCTCTTGCTTTGCATTGTCTACTTTCTTGGGATAATCTGCTGGCAATTTATGAGCTGAAAAGAAAAAAACAAGAAATATAAAATTTCAAATGGAGAAGTCCGGTAACTTGTATTGTAAATACATTTTAGGGAGCGGATCTTTCGCCCAAGATGAAGAAATAATTAGAAATACGTAATCACATAAAATTCAAAAGTACAGCAAGAACCACCAAAACCTAACAAGATTTATATTTCATATTCATTTAATGATAATGGACTTGAGTACCAAATATAAAGGTTTTTTGTGTTGCTCTGCAAGAAAAGCAGGAAAAGCTGGAGGACCTCTTTTTCAGAGATATCAGGAAAGGGGCTAAGGAGTGACATTGACTACGGAAGATGAGCGTAGTGTGCTGCAAAGACGCTCTTCGAAAAGTATCAAAGAGTAATTGCTTACCATCTAAGGGAGTAAATTTGACTTTCTTGCTGACGGGCGGATCAACGCCATTGGTCGCCCTGCATTCAAAGACTGCTGGATCTTTCAAGAAATCTTTGTGGTACGGCCATTGCCATAGCGTGCCTCCTGAACCATCTTTGAATCTGATTAGAATGAAAAGCAATCGAAATTGAAGATTTTCAGTTGACATTGTACATATAATGAGTTTTTTCTTGTGTAAGAAAGTTTGACTGTTGGGCAATAAATAAGCATAAACAAAGAGATTTGAGTAAAGGTCCATTTTCAAAATAGTCTATCCTAAAGACCTGACAAAAGATGTCAATCTGAAATCAAGTTTTTATATGGTTGATTTTGTCATGTCCTTAATGCTAAGTCGGACGTTAGGAGTCTCTGACCGCGATCTCATTGCATAGTTCTAGTCACTATATTAAAGATAAGCTCTAGTTTCGACGACCGACTTTCTAATTGTTAGAGTAGGCAAAAAGTGAGACGAAAATTGGCAGCTAAAAATCCTTGCTTGAAAAAGATTGAAAAGTCATCGCATTGACATCAAAGGAGGGTATTGCATTGACGTTAGACAGCTAACTTTTCGCACGCTTTAATTTAAAATTAGAATTGATAGGGCGAAAAGAGCGCCGTCTAAACTAGAGCTAATAAAGTGGTCCAAGACACTATAAACTTCCAATATGAATATCACTGGGTCGAACTCAAACTTATTTAGATTCGAGCTAAAGGTCGGTCTCCACTCACGCGAAATGAGCGAAAACCTTTTGACGTTTTTGTAAGGTCATTGGTCGGTTGAAAAATGAAGCAATTCCATTGGTCGAAATTGACGTAACGGATGAAAAAAGTAGAACTTCTTTCAACTTTTTTTTTGTTCACGCGAAGCTTTATCATGACGTAATCTTTTCTTCAGACAAAAAAAGTTAAGAAAGTGGAGACCGGCCTTATAAATGGTTGGTATACTTACTTGAAACCCCACAAAGGGAACTTGATGGTGCTAAAGTCCAATTCTTTTCCATCTTTATACCATTTGAGTTGAAAGGAGCGGTCTGAATCCACGTCGCATCTGAGGAGAGTTTGTCCACTAACGAAGACGGTGTTGTAAGATTCTCCTTTCGGCCAGTAGTTCAGTGTAAGTTTTCCTGTACAAAGAAAATAAGAAGATGTGGATGAAATGCATATTCTTTGAAAAATTAATATTTTCATATGATGTAGAAAGGAGGCGCGCCTTCTTTTAGTTGCTGAAAAAGCAAAATTAACGGCGGCCAAAGAAAAGCTTTTTGTCTCAGGTGGAAATGAACTTTTATTTAAACTTAAATAAATTAAGCAAGATTATGCAACTTTTGTAGAATTTCATTGATTTGGAGGCAGAAAAGCCTCCGTTCAGAGACGCATCAATAAAGATACACGTGAACTGACCTTACCCCCTGGCACACAACAAAGTGGATCATTATCAATCTACAATGACACGCGCGCGTGAAATAATGAAACAGTACAAACGTCTGTATAATGAATAGAGAACAGTTTTGTAGGAGGCGTGTCTTTCACATATAATTGCTATTATAAGCCTCATTTTTTAAGGTAACGGTTCTGTGTTGAAACGACAAGAGCTACACATTCCATAATGTCCTATTACAAAAAACTAACTCCTTTGATGAGGTCATTTTATGGAAGGTCCCACCTTTTTTGCAATATTTTAGGCATCCACTTGCATTTTTGTTTAAAGTTCAGAGATTTTCCTGAATTTCTACCTATTTTGAATAGGTGCCTTGGATTTTTCAAGAAACTCACTAACTGCCCTGGATTTTTGGACCTCCCTGGACGGAAAATATGACCTCCTCAAAATGCTGGGTGATTGTTTCTTTCTAGAAAAGCCTTCTTTCCATGTAATTACGAGTCTTTTTGCAAGGAAAAATTTAAAAAACGAAAAAGCAACTAAAAAACTTGGTCGCAATCACGAAAACAGATGCCATGGTATCGGGTGGAATATTTCTCGTTCTGTATTCGCCGTAATAATTTATTGGCGACAAAAAATAGTCATAATTAAAAACACATTTGTTAGACAAGGAAATATAAAATCAAACATCTCATAACATCTTATAACTGTGAAATATACAATACAGTATTACAAAGTATTACAAAAAGAGGCGGGATAGGAGGAGTTGGGCGGTTCTTTTTAATATTCTACTTCGTATGACTGTGAACGATTTGATGAATGAATCGATGGAGGTAAAGGCGTCTCGTAGACGAGTTGTCATCATGAGGAAGTATTCAGGACTATCGCTTGCCTATATCAAAATTATACACGAGTAAACTTATGGGGTAGATTCATAACACCATTTTAATCCCTTGGTAATTGTTATAGTCAATCGCAGTATTATGAGGGCCGATAGTCTGAAGACTTCTACAAAACCGCAAGTAGTATAGTAGTATAAGTATATCTATAACGAGCACGAGTCCGTTGGTGGATGCCAGAAGCCTAGAGGCCAATGATTTAAAAGGCAAGAGATATTGCCGGTAATCCTTTATTGTAAAGGATGAAGGAAGATAATCGTTAAAAAGATTTAGATTATCTTACTTACTCCCCACTGTACACTGGATTCAAAAGAAAGAAGCCAAAGGTGGAAAGATAGCGAGCACCTCACCAAAAACCGGGATTTTTCATCCCGTTACTGTGTAGAAAAAGCCGTGACGTCTAGTATAGGCTAGTGGAAAGAGGACTTTCAGTGGGAGGGGTAGTGAATATTCTGCAAAACATTGATTTTAATTCAAGAATTTGTCATGCACGTTTTTTTTATAAGACAAGTTGTATAAGACATAAGACTTCGATAGCCAAAATAAAACAAGTTAAGACATTGTAAGCTAAAGAATCTAAATACCATTTCCTAGAAAAAGGTCAAAAATACACACAAAATATGGAAAATAAGAACATGTTAAGAATATATTTCTAGGCATAAAACTCAAAAAGGTAAGAAAAATGTTTATATAAAAAAACGTGTATGACAGATCTTAGAATATCATTAATCAATGGAAGAGGACTATTTAGAGGCGGTACATAGATACAGACAGACACTAATCATCCCTCGAACAAGGGATTAGCCAAAATTGACAGAACGATGATTGAGACGTTAAGTGTAACACAGCGGGAAAGTGGTGGCGAAAACGGAAATGAATTCTAGTCATGGTGCATTACCAAGTCAAATTCTTGAGAATTAGGGAGAAAGAACCGAGATAAAAATGTCATAACGACTCATTCACGTTTTGAAGTTGCAGTCTTTTGACAACAGTCAAGGATAATACGCTGGGGAAATTTAACCACCGTCTTTTAAAATACATTTTTCTCTGACTCCCTTTGTTGTGTTCGAGATCTCCCCTAATGGGACAGGCCAGTAAAGAAGTGTATATTAGACCTTCTATCTACTTGAAGAGCAAGTGAGGAAACTGTTAAAAATGACGATATTCTTAGTGAGACTTTGGCTGTTGCAATGGGATTCTGTTTCCTTAACACCGAATACTGTTAATAGCAACATATTGAAACATTTCGTAAATTCGAGTTTTGCATTTAATTCCCAGCCCGAATGTTTAGCATTCCATCAAAATTACTGGCTTGGCTCGAAACGCATCATTATAATTAGTTGAAAAATAATTAAAATGATGATGGTATAGAGTATCAACGGTAATTAGTTTTCCGGTATTACTACTCCTCCCCGTTATTTGTTAGCGAAAATACAAAATAGAGGCCGTCAAAGGAATTGCACTTTTAATTTCCTTCCTGCGCTCTATGCTACTTCTTGGAGATTTTCAGAGATCGGTAGTAAAACCTCAAACTTATTCTTATTCATGATATTCATGACGTACTGTAATGTTTTCTACGGAAATACTCAATACTAATATTCAATGGCAAAAAGTTGTATATAAAATTTGCCACTACTGGCAAAAACCGGGGTGTTTCCATAGAAAACATCACGTCATGAATATCATTAATTACAGAGCAGTTCTAAATTTCGAAGGTTTTTGACTAGAATCGTGCTTTAGTTTGCTTCCAAGTTCTAGGTTTCTGTAAATTTGAACTTAAGCGTCAAAACCACGAAGTCTTATTGAGAAAAATTGTTATTGAATATTCGCGTGATGACGGGCTCTCGAATTTAAGAGTTTAATAAAAAGTATCAAAAGATAAAACGTTATAATAACTGTGGTATGGGAGAAAAGATTTCTGAAAATCACAACAAATCTTTAATATGAGAGTTTCGTCGTCAAAAAAGTCCTACACGCAACACGCACGCTGTTTTTATCGGTTGTTCGCGTGATAAGTGTTTCTTCAAGAGGATGCTGGGTAAAAGGTACAGAGTACAGAGGCTTTGTTACCGGTGGCCTGGCCTGAACTGATCAAGAGGATTCTGGGTAAAAGGTGAACTATTAGTACAGAGTACAGAGGCTTTGTTACTGATGGCTTCTTCTTATACTGATGTTATTGTGTGAATGAGAGACATTTGAAAGCCACCCAGTAATCAATATTAAAAAAATGAACTATATTAGGTTCGGTATAAGGCCTCTCCGTTTCTAAGCTTTGAAGTTGTGAAGAGAAACCTCTTTAGAATCGATTTACAATGCCGGTCTTGTCGATACACCATCAACAAAGATTCAGACTTCAGGTGTCTTCTAAATAGTGGCTTTTACTACAATACGGCCGACAGAATAGAAAATATCAAATTAAAGAGCCAGCAATTATGAGAAAATATCTCCCCGAGAATAGTTCCCGTGTGAAAAAGCACAGAATAAAGATCATGAGATCTTTTCAAGAATGGCAATAGCTAATTAATTAGCTTTTGTTTATCATACGATGTCATACACGGATTATAAAAGATCTCTAAATAGAAAACTTCTTTAAGGATACTACAAATTGATTAAAATCTATTGACTATTCATTTCTGAGGTATAGAATACAATAGGTTTAAACATCTATATTAATCAAGGGGAGCATTGATAATTGGCAAAAATATCAGGAGGAAAAAGATCAGGAGGAAAAAGTCCAATTGCATCGATTGACGTCAAAAGAAGTAACGTCATGAATGATAACAAGCCAAACATACGTGATGACCTTCAAAGTATTTATTTTAAATTCTATATACTATATACTACTTTCTTTTAAACCAAAAATTTAAGTAAAGATGACATTAGCGTGGGTTAAAATTTACTTTACAGCCCTGTCACTGATTTTAAAGAAAAACCTTTCCTTTTTTGAAAGCTTGAGGTGAAATTAAAATTCCTGTTAGTATTTTGAGTTGTTTTTTTTTGGAAAAAGTGAATCTTAAGTTTAAGAAACATTTAATTTTCCAGACCCCGTCATTGGCCTAATTGCCTTAATTTGGATAAAGTAGTAAGTTGGACTCGTTACAAACTTTTCATTGATTACGATGTTTGAAAAGAGACAATGATGCGATTTCACACAGGTCTAACCCAATTAAAGAAATGTTACAAAAAAAAAGTTAATGAAAATATTTTGTTCACAAAAAGACTTCATGTTGGTATACTACTACAGAGTCTGTTGCAATCACTGCAAAATCATCTTGTTAACATTTTTGAGGTCAATTTACGTAAGCCCGAAAGTTGTTTGTCACTTTTGAACAAAACAACCGTCTCGTTCGAATTCAAGCTAAGATAAGAATCTCTCTCATTTCGAAGATGATTCCGTTCCCAAATTTTAAACAAGGGTTCCTTAAACGTTTAAACGAGGTTAAAATACTTCTGACATTCTATACGATTCTTATAAGAATGAACTATATAAAAACAGCAAAATATCAAGAGCAAGCTAAGAACATTTCAAGGCTTTGTGGACTCTAAAACAACCGATTTTCTTAGGTTTCACACAACAAAACTATTTGAAACTGTTTGAAATGGTAGAGATGATTTAAACAGATTTGGTCCAATTGAGTTAATCTTCCTTTGAAGATTCATTTTAATTGCTCTCCATCATTATCATCAGCGTATTATTAAGCTCCCTCATGATATTAGTGTGCCCAAATTGCCATAAAGAGGTTCTTTTGGGTAACCATCAGGTTCCGTAAGCTATGTCCACATATCGCTGCCATTGTGGCAAAAGATCAAATCTCAAAATAAGTTTTTTTACTATGCTAAATTAAAATTTTGAGTTTAATTCCCCTTTTTTTCTCTTGTAGATAGGAAAAAAGGCCAATCTGAGAATTTTAATTAAGGAAAGCAAAAAAGTCTAAGTTTTCTCGACACTAATCTTGATATTGGACCTTTAGTCTCTATGGCAGCGATATCACACATCTAAGTCTCCTTCAAAGTCGATTCCTGAAGCATCTTTCAACAGGATTTTGTTATCTTGTAAAATTTGGTAAACGACATTGTTGCAACGTCCATCAAACGTTATACATGGACGTTAAATGGACATCAAATCGACACGGTGTACCGGCCACGTTGTTAAAAAAGGTAGGATAATATTGTTTGGTAAGATGACCTTAATTCGATTGGCTAAGGATAAGCCTTGTCAAGGGAAAATTTTTCCTTCATTTTCTCCTGAAGTATAGCTTGAATATCTTAGGTTAGAACTAACCAACGTTATATAAACATTGAGCTTCTTTCCTTCTAACTTATTTCAAAGGCTTTCTACAGGTCGAAGGAAAGTAAATATCATAAAAGAGGATTTCAAATTGATCTAACTGTCTAATCTGACAGTCAATAAATTCCCCCAAAGTAGGAGTGTTTTAAACGGTTTTAAGTGCTTCAAATATGTGGAAAGTGTACTCCATCGTAGGTTTATTTTTCGGTTGGGTTTTAAAAGGGTAAATAATAACAATGATTTTTGCGAAATAAAAGCAAACAAAACAGTTTGGAGTTATTAATGATTCATGTCAAGATCCCCCTTTTTAATCCGCTAATTGTGTGTTTTCATGTAAGCAAGTGCACCAAAACTTCATTGAATAACTGAAAGGGAAGTTTAGGCCTTTATGATGAACAAAAAGTAATTTTTGGAAGGGGGGCATAATATTGCCAATAATTTGAAATTGCTTCAGAAAAGAAAAAATAACATTTTCAAACTGAACCATATAAATGATTAATCAAGATCAAAATCAAAACGAATAACTTGATGTTTTTATAGAATGTATATTTTTCTTTGCTTTTTCATAATTATGATCGCTGATAAAAATCTTATCAACATAATACTTATACATCCATCGATTTTATTTATAATTCCCTCGTAAAATGAATCAGAAAAAAATGGCGTATTAGTGTCAAAAGATTTAGATTCTTTACGGTGATAAATTTCATAGATCAACTTTGATGAGCAAAATAAAAAAAGACAAGCAGCAGAGGAGATTCAAAGTTTTTATAGGATATAAATATCTACAATCTGTGACTAAATATTGTGGCAAGAATTCCCTTAACCCTCTAGTATCAATGTATCAACTCCTTACTTGTCACTGATTGTAGTTAAATGCTTGATTTGGTCGGCCCTGGTAAAATTCTCAGGGTATTAGAAAAAGGCACTGTCGGATAAAAACACTTTTACAAACGATCCCCATAAGAAGCAATTCTGCTCAAAAAGAACTGTAGAGGTTCGAAGAAATTGACAAAACAGAAAAAATCCTGTCAATGTTTGTCAATGTATGTAAGAAAACCATAGAGGGAAATTATACAAAGTGACTTGTAAAAACAAATGATTTTTTTTTAAATGATTTGATGTCAATCCTTTGTACTTTCAATGTAAATCGATTCATTCCCAAATAGAAGATTAATATAGGGAGTCAACTCTGCAATGCAAACACTTAAAAAAAATCATGTTAAGACTTGAAAGGAAACAGTGTTGCATTAATTTGTATGAACAGAAAGGGAATAACGGTGTGAAAGTGATGGTTATCAAAACAAACACAAAATGACAGGAAATTGCAAAGTGCAAAAACAAGAAATTGGAAGCACACAGAGTAGAGTACACCACTATGGGCTAAAAATAGACCATGGATTTCGTCACTAAATGAAATGAAACTTGTAAATAGAATGATACAGTTCCAAAAAATAATTTTTGAAATCCATTACTAGCAGTATTTGAATACACTTTTTTTTAATAAGAATAAACTATATAAGAACATAAGGCTTCGATGGCCAAAATGTTAAAGAACAAGTTAAGTAAGAACATTTTAAGGCTTCGCAGACTGGAAAACAGCCAATTTATTAGGAAAATGGACAAAAAAAGATAAAAAGTGGGGAAAATAAGAACATGTTAAGAACATTTTTAGGCTTGAAATCCAAAAAGTTATAAGAACATCATTCTGTAGGCTTCAAAATTTTTTAATGTTCTTATTAAAAAAACGTGTATCAAAAGCTGAATTGTATACGCTCACTGTGTCTAGGTCTTTTTTTCACAATTTAAGAGATACAATTCAATAAGGAGTGTATGATAGCAACATACCACTCTAGGATACAAAGTAAACACAAATTTGTGATAAAACAACTACATTTATAACTGGTTTAAGGAGAAAGTGTTTTTGATGCGCCCAGTTCGGAAGGGGGTCACTACCCCCCTACCCTAGAGCTACCCCCCCTACCCTAGGTTCTTCCCCCTTTTAAAATTTGATGCTACCCCCCTCAAAATTTTAAAATCCTACCATAATTCTACCGGTGAAAAAGCAAGAAAATAGAACACACTGCATTGCGAAAAAAATAGAATCATTTTGAATCGAATGTTTCAAACATACTAAACAATTAATAAAGAAGACGTTGCATTGTAAATTAAAAATAAAACTTCTAATTTGGGAAAACACAAAAAAAACATACCACTGACATCTACCCCCCCTTTCTAGATGAACCCCCCCCTTGTGAAACTCCCCTTTCTAGAAAAAATTCTTACCCCCCCCCTTTCTGAGATTTTCTGAACATCGTTACCCCCCCCCCCTTCATAAAGGGGGGGGGTGCGAACTATGTGATGGGCAATAAAGATAATATTTTGAGTTAAAAATAGATACAACCACTTGACTAATTTGGGTGATAAAAGTATCTCAATTAAATTTATGCATTTTGAATCGACATGCTAATTGAACATTTTTAGATTCAAATTACTATCGAAAAATGACCTAATACTATGGTTTTAACATTACTTTAAAGTCATTCCAAACTATTATACATAATGGAAAAAATAATTTGGAAATTTCCAGATGTAATTTGAGTCTCAATAATTTCTACTATGGTAATAAAGTGATACAATTTTAATGTATTTTTGAAACAATGAAAACTAAATGAAGTGCTAAATAAAGGGTAGAATTGCAATTTATTGAAATGCTATCAGAAAACAACTTACAGTACTCAAATTTATTATAATATAGACTGAGATGAGACACCCTGTTGATAATAGTTATGAATATCTCTACCACCTTTAAAACTAATTTTGGCAGTTTCAAGTTTATCAAATGTCACATAAACACAAAACTTATATATATTTATTTTTGCAAAAAAAAAGACAATCCTAAATCCTAAATATAGAAGCACTTGAGAGGCCTGAAAATTAACATATTCGAACAGATTTTCATTGCTCAGTTAACAGCAATTCCAAAAAGAATTAACAATAGAGTTATTCAGTTTCAAGGTTAAGTGGTTTGTCAGATTTGTCAGTTTCAAGGATTGTTGAGACCTTTTTGAAATCTTATGCTGGTAAAGATTGTGCAAATTACTTTCCTGGTAACTTTAAAAAAGTGACATGTTAATAGATCAATTTAGCTCCCTCTCCTACATTTGGTTTTGAAAATTAACATTTTTAAAATGTATCAAAGATTGGAATTTTTGGTGCAAAAGGGATTTTAAATTTGTAATGGGTATATAAACAAGAAGGGTACTCTTCAAAATAATGTCTTTATGATTGATGATATTTTTTGAGGGACAATTATTCCTGTGAGATTATTAAAAGTAAAAACATCATCAAAATGTAGAATCAGTTAAACTGACATATAAATGTTAATCATAAAAAAACTAGAAATCTCAAGAAATCTTTTAATGATAAAAATCTCATTTCCACTGTCTTATCTTTTTATGACACTTTCTATGATTTAAAAACATAGAGATTATAAAAGTAAATTCCAAAAACCACACAAAGTTTTTTAAAGAATAAGCTTATCAGGAATAGTAAGATCAAAAAGAATGTAAGGATATTGGATTTCAAATGTGTGGGTTTTGGGGCTTCTAGTTTTCATTTACAGAAACCTGATGAATTCACACTTTTGGTTTTTCTATCAAAATATTACTGGAAAGAGAATTTGGGAATGGTCTCAAAATTCACTTTAAAGTAAGATCAATCTAAAGAAAAGATATAATTGACTTAGTGTTAAACATATTTAGGGAGAGCTAAAGACACAACAAAATAGGCCTTATGACTTCGTGAAAGTTTTGAACTGTTCATTGAAATATATCATCTTTACCTTTTATTTTATCAAAAAAATATTTTAAAGGCACAGTTTCTCACAGTGAGTTAACACAGTTCTATTATTTTCAAGTATAGCTCATGAATAATACATAAAAAGCACAGCTTCATAGGTGAAATATATACTTCTAATGTGGTTTGACTTTTACAAATATAAAACGACAAAAAAAGTTATTAAACACAAGAAACAGTATATAGACAGCAAGACTTTATTTACAATTCAAAAATTTAACAGAGATTATGTACAGGTGAACTGTGAATGAAAATTTCATAAAAAAAGCCTTGACTGCCATTTACACTCTTCTTAACTTTTTTTACTACATTTTTAACAAAAATCCTACGAAAAATACCCATCAAACAAAAGGGTAGAAAAATTTTGATCCCATCAAATCAAAAGTCTTTACACTAAAGTGTTTTCAGGAAACAGCCAAAACTTTCAAATTGACTATCAATTCCCAACAACATGTAACAACTTGCAAGCAAAAAAATACTAACATATCTTCAGTATATAGTATTTTTTAATACGCTAAAAGGCTGCACACTCTGGAAAATTAAAGTTTCTAGAAAAATGTGATAAACCCTCTTTGGAAACACGGGAAAACACCTGAAAGATTTATATCATGATATCAAACAAAAATGAAAGGAAAGAAGGAAAATGTAAGGATTAGAGTAGATACCCCTCAAACTGACCAACCAACCAACAAAAAAAACAAAATTAGCAGAGTTTAATTGTTGTGAATATCCACACTCAGTTTTAGTTTCTGGCAGCCTTTAAAAATTAAATAAAAGAAAAATAGACCCTGATTTTAGGAGCTTTGCTTGGGATCTTTTGAATTTGGTGATAATGATGTATTGAAAATAAATACACAAATTTGAAATATACAAGAAAATCTAAAAGCTTATATACTGTGAAGTGGGATATAAACTTGCATCAGTGGACGGAAACTTGCATAGCCATCAAATTTTGGAAATCCTGCTCTTGCAAATTTACTCCACTTTCACGTAATTAAACTTAGTGAAACCAGGGAAATTTTATAAAATAAAGACAAAGAAGGAAAATTTAAACATAATTTTAACAACACAAAAAATAGTTTTAAGGTTCAGGGGCATAGCTACAACACATCATCAAAAAGTATATATTGCCTCTGGGGGTGGGATAGCTTTAAGCTGCACCTGCAAGAAGCCAAAACTGCAACAGTAATTACTGCAACTCTCGTGAATGGTGACACCGCAGACAGAAATTTTTAGGAAAATCTTACCATGTGAGTTTCCAATCAAAAGTGAGCAGCCAACAACCAGCAAAATCAAAACTTCTGAATCCATATTCATAGCTCAACGATGGTAACCAGTTTGTACAGTCTCTCTTGATTCAATAATCATAAATTTGCCATCGTGGATTTTAAAGTTTGCGTGAATTCAAGTGTCAGTCTGTCAGTGTCTTTGGCTGGACAAAATTATATATATATACAGTGTTTTTTTATCCTAAAAAATCGAAATTGTGTCAACAGTGAGAGGATCATAGCTTATATGAAAGCTTTAACCAAAAATGCTTATATCACTCAAACTAAAACAAACTTTCGTTTCGACCATTTTTGTATAGCATAAAAATCACATAAAAAATGGACAAACTTTTTTCTTTCAAAAAAAAATCCCAACCACAACAAACTTCATTCCAGAGTCACAAGGCAAGTGCACTTTCATGTAATAAAATATCTCAATTATACAGCCATAAATGTAACAAAACACTGCATGATTTTATAGAAAACCCCATACAAATTCTAGTAGTAAAACTTGTAAACATAAAATTCCCCAGACTGCCAGACGATCAAAAAAGACATTCGATGAAAATGTCGAAAAAACAAAACACTGACCATTGACCGATCAACTTCAGAGTCAACCCAGAGTTCATGGTTACACTTACCCAAAGGAAAAGCGGGAACAAAAAGGTACCGAGACCGTATATTTTCTTTTAGAAAACTTGACCACGAATGCGTAATTAATTGACTGATTGACAACGTGATCCGGGGGTAAATGAGTTCTTTTAATTACGATGTTGACAATAAAAAACGGTTCATTGTTCTAAAAGAATTATAACATCATTGAAAAAAGTAATATAAAGCTCCTGTGTAAAGCTTATAAGAAGTTGTGAACGACGGTAAACCCTTTAGCTTATCGCTCTGTGTGAAAAACGGTAGGTTGATAGCTTCAAACAGCGTTTTACAAAAAAAGTCAAAAAAAAACTTAAGCACGCTGAGCTACAAGTTTATATTGTAATGTAGCATCCATTATTTTACCTACCATATTTTATCGCAAAATAAAAAGTCAAGTTTGCCTTTTCGAGGAGGCTTCTTTTTCCCTATTATTTGGCTCTCTGTTTCATTTTGTTTCTTTTGGCAAATAAACCAATAAACAAGCCAAGAAAAAGATGGAAGAAGAATCATAAAAGAAAGCGCAGATGTGTGAAACAAACTGTTTTTCATTCAGTGTGATAAAAAGAAATACTTCATAAAATATATTGTATTCTTTTTACTAATATGTGAATTGCGAACAATAAATTTTCTTTTCAAACAAAAGCTGATGTCTTTTTATTTGACTCATTTGAAATAGACCGATAGATTTCTTTATTTGTCTATATATTTCTTCCCTTTTTCATCTTCACTTTTTACAGTGTACAGTAGTCAGTTAAACTCATTGGGAAGTTTTTGTAAAATTGTATGAACTTTTTTGCGCAAAATTTGATAAAATTTTACACGCGAGAGGGGGATCACAAAAATAACTCTCGCCAGGTTTTTTTTTATAAGAGCAAACTATATAAGAACATAATAAGGCTTCGATGGCCAAAATGTTAAGGACAAGTTAAGAGCATTTTAAGGCTTCGCGGACTCAAAAACACCCGATTTCTTAGGAGCATAGACAAAAATACTCAAAAAATGGCGAAAAATAAGAACATGCATGTTAAAAACATTTTTCATCCCAAGGCTTCAAAAATTTTGGATGCTCTTATGAAAAAAATGTATACACTTTTCTTACGGTCAAAAGTTTCCAAAAGACAAACCACAATTTTTGTTTTTAAATCGAGTGCCACGATCCCGCCCTCCTTCTGGAAGTAATAGAGGATAGATTTTTTTTATTCTGTGAAGATTTGACCTGACCTATGCTTCGTTTCACAATAAGCATCCGACTTACTTATCTTACTTACTACTACTGCTACTACTATCTTTATCAAAATATATCGATGTACAAGAAGACGCGGCCCCATGAGCAAAACATATGTGGTAAAGTCAAAGTGCTTGTTAAATGGAAATGTTATATATAAAGATCTATGGAAGGTGTCAAATATTAGGACGTCACCACCCAAAAATACAAATTCATTTGTCCTACTCAAATCTTTCACACTTTCTAAATTACTGTAAGGGGCAAATACCATTCCATCTACGTCTACAGCTTGACACCTTGACAATAGAGCTTGATGATATGGAAAACTAAACAATGTAAACTACCCCTATTTGCTTAGCTAAAGGACATACCCCTTAAAGGCGCAAATCATAGACGTCTCTTGATTCTAACCACCCTCCTCACATTTTATTCAAACCGTAGTGGAAAGTTACACGCTTTGTTTATAAGAATACACTTTATAAGAATGTCCATGATGAATATGGCCAGAAAATTAAGAATAATGCTAAGAATATCACCATCCATGGAATTTTGCTACTCAAGCTAAGAATGCCATTTTTAGAGCATTTTTATTATAAATTGTCAATTAACCCCAATTATAAGGCTCACGCACTCCTTTCACAAAAATGCCATTTTATGCTCGAGACGTATGTATACTAAATGTTAAATCTAGTCTGAATTAGAATCCTAACCTAAGAATGCTGTAAGAATACTTTAGGATGATTTCCCCATTAAAGTTAAGAATACCCATGATGAAATGTATTTACACCATTGTTTTAAAAAAGGCGTGTACCAGCTATTTATTTAGCTAAAGGACATACCCCTTGAGGCCCAAATCAGATCAGACGTCTCTTGTTTCTACCCTACATTCTATCCATGCCGTAGTGGAGAGGTCGTGGGTTCGATCCCCAGCTGGGTCGTACTAATGATCCCCATAAAGCTTATCACTGCTTGATGTCTCTCTGCTTGATGCTGTGCTCAACAACTAAAGAGACGGATCAAGGGTATATGGAGAAATCCAGGGAAAGGAGTGGCACCCTCCCTTCGGGTAAATCCTTGATCGGGTGGTCACACAATCCCTCCAAAATAGTACTGGATGCCTTTCTGCTTAATGTTTAGCAGTTAAAGATAATGATCAAGGGTAGGTAGAGAAATGCAGAGTTGTGTCCTACCATACCTCTTGGGAAATTGCTATCGAAAGAGGAGCCTCGGACTTTGGAAGCAAGACTTATTTACTTTACTTACAGTGCGATGGTGCCTGATATTTAATTGACACAAGGTATAAATGGGTATTACTCTCGGGTACCTTATAAACGGGGGGGCTTGGAATAAGCGGGGTAGATGGAAAAATTCTCAAAACTACTTAATAAGCAGGGGGGGTTGGAATAAAGATCTTGGAAGGAATTTTTTTTGAAAAAGAGGCTAATACAGCAGCATTGAGCAAAGAAGGGAACTTTCAAAATATTGTCCAAAAAATATATACCTTATTAGGTATCCGAGAGTACTTAACCTCTATGGTGATTTTTAGAAGAGCCCTAAAAATTAGTAATAAAGTAAGTCTAAATAAGTCATTCAAGAACCCTGAACTAAATTTCATAAAATTGAATATTGATTATTTACTGCCCGAAGGAGGTACTAGGTTTGTAAGGTGACGGGTATGTCCCAGCCAAAAATCGAAAATCGACCCTTAGAGAGAGGAAAAATTGGCGTTTTTGGAACCCTTAGAGAGACTTCTTTCAAAATTTTTATCAATTTTCACTAGATTTTTGTCCAAATTTAAGAAAATCACGACCCTTTGAGAGAGGAAATTTTGAAATTCGTGATTTAAGTACCCTTTGAGAGACTTTAGAGGGTGTGAGAAAGGAACCCTGATGACTAGCACATATCCGGCACCCATTTTGCCTAAGTACCTCCCCCTCCCCCGGGTTTACTACACTTTTTACACAAGAACCAATAAATTTTGTTAAGGCTCGGCTCTTCTTCTACTTTTGCACTTCAAGCCTAAAATTACTCTTACATGTTTTTTTTTAAGGACTTAAGGATTTAGAATGTTTTTATAAAAAATGTGTATGCTTTTTTATTTTTAGGGACAAAATTGACGTATTTTAGGCTTTTTAGCAGGTTTTCATTACTTAATTTCGTCAAATACAGCTATATTAGTTCTTCAATGGGGATTTTTTAGGAATACAGTTTTTGACTTGAGGATGACATCAAGAAAAACAATTCTACGAATATAGCATAATGATTTTTAGTAAGGATTGATTTATCTAATTATTTTCAGCGGGGACAAAAATTGGAGGCTAGTTTTCCACCGGGGATGATATTTTGGTCAAATCTGTCTAGTGGGAAAACGTCCCAGTGGGTCTGTGAGAAGGGGGTGTATTTCTAATCCAGCGACCACACATGGTTTATCGAGATCAGGGTACTTTATGGTATAGCAAAATAGCATGAAACATTTTTATCTACAAAAAATACCGAAACACTGAAAAACTTTGACTATGAAATCTTTTTCTACACTGATGACGAAATATCCATCCATTTCAGTTTTATAATTTTTCAAAATCCAAAAAAATTTATACTCCACAACGACAACCCAAACGTCAAATTGATTTAAGCCATTCTAGCCGCCAAGAGCAGTCTAACTGTTATTCTATCTATATCTTGAAAATATAATTTATTAAAAGAACTACAGTTTTTATTTAAAGAAATTTGTTATAAATTTTGTAAGAATCTATCATAGTGAGACCTTTTTTTCACATTGAATAGGGGGTGAGACTCTTGCCATAATAGAATGAATGAAAATCCAATTTTTCTTGATGAATTATTCAGGTGTATAAAACACTTGCGGTTTGAGACAATAAATATAATTCTAAATTTTCCTTCGTACTTATCATTTTCTTCAGAACGACTATATTTCTTCATTTTCATTTTCATTTTTCGTCAAATCCAATTTTAAAGGAATTATGGAGCGGCAAATAATTTAATCCGCTCAGATTTATAGATTTATCGTATATTGCAGTCAGTTGGAGGCAATTTCAAGTGAAAAGTAAACCTGGTCTGGTTTTAATACCTCATTTAAAACAAATTCGGTTTAGTCTTTTTTTATATAAATATCATATCATAGCCAAGCTAAAGCCAAGCAAAACACTCTGTTTCAATCTCCGTATGATTTCACTCAGTGTGGATGAAATTATCCATCAATATGATAATATTAATATATTTTCTTGAGCACAAAAGAATCCAGCGGGGATAGTTTTGGAGGGAAATTTTTAATGAGCCCTAATCACACCATCACCCTTCGCATTCTTTTCCCATAATGCATCATGCCAAAATCTTGATCACAATATTACACTCCCTTCTCACAAACCCACTGGGAACCCTCTCCACTGGAAAAAATTGGCCAAAATATCGCCCCCAGTGAAAAATTATACACTGATTTTTGTCCCCGCTGAAAATATTCAGATAAGCAATAATCCTCAATGTGCCAGTTTTTTCATCCCCACTGAATTTTCTTGCTCGAAAACAATGAAATTCGAATCACCAGCCATAAAAAAACATCGGGACATCGATCCCGTCGAGTTTTGCTCCGTTCTTTTTACCCCCACTGACTCCTAAAACCCCACCGGGTCTGTGAGAAGGGGGTGTAATGGGGCTCTCCCAGGGGCTGGCGTGACACGTGAATTAGTCTTTTTTCTACCGTGAATACGTGAATTGGATTTTTTCAGCGCGTGAATACGCGAATTGAGATGTCAGCGTGAACGTGAAAATAAGATTTTCCCTGCGTTAATTTGTGAATCCAGATTTTTAGCGTCGAGGGTGCATTTTTGACTGAGTTTACCTAGATGATGAAACTGGGCTATGTCAATGGTCAATTTATAAGATTAACAGGTTTAAGATTTCCCTTTTATCTTTGGTTGTTCTGTTATCTGATATTCCAATGGCGGATAAGTGGCCGCCTACGTTAAAGCTCTAAAGGTGTGAGTCAATTTCACACCGAGAAGAAAGGTAGTCGGCTTTTGATTTTCCTCATCCCCAGTCGGTTTAAACTACCCTTTAGACATGAACCCGAAAATTTTGGTTGGACCGAACAGTTCCCGGAGATGGGACATGGTACAGGCATCCTGCTGCGAATTCCGTGACACGGTTTGCTGAAATTCCGTAATCCAAACCTTTTTTCCAAATTTCCAGACCTTTTAGCGTGTCTGAGAAAGTTTTCTTCATCCGTACAAGATATGTTTTCCCCAGGTTTATCTAGAGCCTTTAGAAGAAGACTAATTTATGTAAAAACAATATTTTTCTTTTGTACGAAATTTCTTTCATAAAAAATAACAACAAAAAGCAAATCTTTAATACTTAAAATTATCCCAAAAACTAAGTGTTTAAAATATTTACAAGTGAAATCCACTTTTATAAGCAGTTAAAATAGTAGCAGATTTTTATGGTAAAAAAAATTATCCTTGATTATATCAAAACAAAAAAGGAACCAATTATGCTTACAGTGAGCAATTCTTTAAGAAAAGTGACAGGAAAAATGACGAATACGATTAAAATACAATTGAAACCACTTTGACGCTTTCGATTGAAAACGAGGATAGAGAAATTTAAAGTTCTCTCTTTAATTACAAGAAATTCAAAGATGCTCTATTATGCTCTAATGTATATATCATTAATAAACTATAAATGATTTTTATATACTCCATATAAAAACACCAAGTATCGTCCTCATTGTTTGCTATAGTAGCTCGAAGAAGTCGACTTCACGATAACAGTGAAATGTATCACAATGATACCAATAATGATAATTCCACAGACCAGACCAGCTATTCCCAGACCCTTTGCTCGTGATGATTGACTTTGTGCTTCAGCATAGTTGCCAACTGCTACGGCCGAATCAACCTGTAAAACAACAGAAATGACTTTTGATATTTTGAAGCATTTTCAATTTGACACTCATGTGTCCCAGGGGTGCGCCCCACCGGAAAAATTAGCAGAAATTCCGTTCTCGGTGAGACAAATACCCTACAATTTCAGCCCTATTAGCAGTATTTCCATCCCTATTTGAAATTCAATATAAAAAAAAAACATGTAGAGAATTTTCGATTAGGGACAATAAAATGTCTAGATCCTGTCTAGGTGGCTGTGAGACATGTGATGATGTAATTTACCATCCCTGTTTACAACACCCATCGTTTGACGTTTTAAAGATCTTAACTTGGGGATCCTAATTTTTGCCAGTGACATAACGTCAGAACTGAGTGAAAATAAAGAACCATGGTTTAAATCATTAAGGATAAATTGCGTCTGCTTAGTGGATGAAATGATTTAGTGAGTCAACCCATAATGCATTTCATTAGCTTAATAGGTACATTGCATGATTTTCCGTGACCGGGAATAAAATTGCGACACGTTCGGCAAAACTTTTTGAAGCCATCATTGGTCGAGTTTATATATTTTTTTTGTTTTTTACATAGGGTTTAGCAAAAAGCTTTTCATCATCAGAAGCTAGGCTTTCATTAGTTTTCATCAATTAACAAACAGTAAACTACAGTCTTTAACTTACCCCGGAGGAAGCCATAATGGCGGCGATACCAATTGGCCAACAAAAGAACAGACAGACAATCCATGATAAAGCCATGTAATTTGGTGGTGCCGCTTGGTGCACAATTTGCGGTTGTGGAGCCATACCGCCAGCCATGATGACGGTGGTTGAATTTGTAGTCATACTACTCTGTTGATGCTAGAGAGAAAAAGGATTATCAAATTTTAAACCAGAAAAAAAAACCCAGCTGGTACACAACGTTGTTTGAACGTTTCTTAGACTTTCTATGGACGGTGTGAACATCAAAATCTTAGTGGCCAAATATTCCTTTCCTGGGAAAAGAAGTAAATTATCAATGTTGAGTAATCCCAGCTGACACACGTTTCAACGTTCATCAGGGACCTCAGCTGGATATTTTAACGACGTTCTCTGTGCACTGTGGCAGCTGAGATTTGGTTTATGTAGTCGGAGATGAATTCAATGCTAAAAAACCTTGCTACTTGTCTAGATTAGTAGGACTAGACAAAGGCGCTAAAAAAGGAAGGTGAGATAATTTATAGAGTTTTTCTTATAACTATCTGTTCAGAAACTTGTGTCTCTCCTTTGGAATAGTTGAGCTTTTATGTTAATTTAGTAAACGGCTATCTGCCATGTTAATTGCCTGATTGCAGTCATGATTATAAGTACAGCGTTGAAAGTGACGAAAAAAAATGATAGATGGATATTGAAAAGATCCTTACTCCAGGCCCGGCGGAACAACGGTAAGATTGGGGAGACTGAAGGCTCAAAATGAGAAATTTGCTAGGAATTTGATAAAAAATCTCATTTTCTTAAAAGTGAGGAGGCTGAAGTCTCCCCAGGCTCCCCGCTTCCGCCGGGCCTGTACTCCGGCTTCAACCCCTTCTAACTTATTATCTAGCCCTAGGAAAAAGAAAAATGAAGCCCTTCAGTAGAGAACACTACACAACCAAAAATAATAAAAAGTTTCTACTTACATGTTGTTGAGGCATGGGTTGTTGAGCAGTATACCCTGGTGGAGGCTCGGGGTATTTTCCACTGGGTGGTGGTTGCTGGTTTTGTGGGTACCCATATCCTGGTTGAGAGGTAGGTGGGTACTGCGGTTGAGAAGTGGGTGGGTAGTAGGGTTGAGAGGTTGGTGCATATTGAGGCTGAGAGGTTGGTGGGTAGGGTTGTGAGGTGGGTGGGTACTGTGGTGCTGATGCAGGGTTGTATGGTGGTGCTAAAAGAAGAAGATAATGTTTTTTAGGGAATGGTTAGGTGTGGGCCGACGGGGTTCTGAGGGAAAAGATCTTGCATAAAGTAAAAATTCTCAATTTCATAGAAAAAAATACTTCTTTATTCAATAGAATTCCCAGGGGGTCCAAAAAATGCTAACCCACGTGGGACTCGTTTTTTGGGAAAATTTTTCCAAAATTTCCGAACCTGAATGGGACTGAAATTCCAAAGTTTTCTTAAGTTTAACTCTATTTTCTAAATTTTCCCCAAAAAGGCAGCCTACGACGGGCTACTTTTTTCTATTTTGTCGTTTTTGCGACCCTACCTTGGACTCATGGAGGTGAAAATGGTACACTGACCAGCGGCACATCTCCGTAACCCTTTTTGCCCGGGCCTCTGAGAAAATTCCAGTTCCTACTTTGCTTTGTTCAAATACATCATAAAAAGTAACAAAATTATTATGGATTTTTATTGATAAATTCTCTGTCGATTTCCGGACACATTGTAGCAGAATGTACAAAATACAGGTGACTTGTGTTAACTCGAACTCGGGCGGGGAATCTTATTTCATCAATTTACAGAGAGATTCGAATTGTAGAAAGTATTTTAAGAGGGTTTTCTCCTTGACAAGGACTGGGAATAATAGAAAGATTTAAATGATAGAAGTTTGAATTCCCAGACGGCACACAACGTCAAAACAACGTCCATGTGACATTCACAACGTCCAAATAACGTTATTTGGACATTAAAACAACGTTGTGTGCCAGCCGGGTAAGTGAGAGTTTACTGTACAAAGAAAACGCCTTTAATTATTTCCAATTAACGTTACAGAGGTGATTACTTTGCATTTAAAATTCTACGAATATTGCTAAGGCAATGTTTGCTCCCTCACGCGATCTGAAAATTTAGCGCATGTGTGATTTGTTTAAAGTGCTGAAAAAGTTTAACAAAACTTGAGTAAGTTTAAGCGAAAAAGGTGCGATTTCTTGTATTATTTATTTTAAGCTAAAAATTGTCAGATTTTCCCAAAGTTTGCCAAAAAATTTTTATTTTTCTTATCTCTCATTTCAACCCTTGATGAAGAGCACTTTCGAACGTCGCTTATCTTGAGTGCCCGGCCGGCTGTTTGTTGTATATTTTATTGACTTGATAATGATAAGTTAAAATAAGCATTAGATTATGGAGATTATGGAGAATCAGCTGTATTCATCCCTCTTGTAATATTTTTTTCGGTAATTCTTAAAACCCTCACTTAATTTACGAGCTATGTTAAACTGCATGATTTGAAATCCATTGACGTTATAGCGTTAAAACAGAGAGATGTTATAACAAGCAATCTTATGTCCCCATTGCATTGGTATCAAATCTAACATTCGACCCCACTAAAAAAATCACCGGGTCATTGAGACAGGGGTGTTCGTTAAATAAGTATAAACATTTTACCTTGACTACCCATACTTCTTCTTTATATCTCTTTCTTTGCCAACAAACAAACCAAACTATTTTTCTTCTTGGATTTTTCTTCTTCTTTAGTAATACACGTTTTTTTTTTTTTTAGAACACCTAAAATTTGGCTGAGCCTGGATGTGCTTATTTTTTTTAGCAATTTTCAGCCTAAAATGTTCTTAAATGCGTTCTTATTTTTTCAGACTACTCTAAATCGACAATATGATACAAAATAAAGGGCACTTAAATTTGGCAAAATTTGGACAATATTTGACTCTCCGTCAACGCATACGTCATAATTATTACTTTTCACTTTTTTTCACATTTGTACGAGTTGCGATCCCACAATTCAACGCGGCTCAATTAAAGATACGTGCAAGCTGTTATATATCTTTTGTCAAACGATGCAATTAACGTGCAAAAGAGATTACACGTTTTTTTTTTTATTAGAACACTTAAAATTAGGCTGAGCCTGGATGTGCTTATTTTTTTAGCAATTTTCAGCCTTAAATGTTCTTAAATGCGTTCTTAATTTTACTAATAATTTTTACTCTAAATCGACAATATCATGCAAAATAAAGAGCATATAAAATTAGTACCATTTGGACAATATTTGACTATCGATTTTAGAAAATCCATGCCTAAGTTGGGTTAAAACTGCTTGAAAAGAAGAAAAATTATAGTTTCTTGTCATTTTTTTCCAAACTGAGGCTTGGCATGTTCTTACGATGTTCTTAATTTTTCGACGAATTTCAGCCTAAATGTTCTTATTAACTGGGTTCTAATAAAAAAAAAAAAACGTGTAGCGCAAAGGTTGATGGGATTGGAACTCGTACAAACACATCGAGAGTAATGATTATGTCAAAAATAAAATCTATTTTTAGATTCAGCACGGTGCGCTATTCGGTTAAAACTGCATAAAAAGAGGAAAAAATTGTAGTTTATTGTCATTTTTTCCAAACTGAGGCTGGGCATGTTCTTAAGATGTTCTTAATTTTTCGACGAATTTTGGCCTATATGTTTTTATAAACCCTAATAAAAAAAAAACGTGTAGTTTAAAGAAATATTTCTCAAAAAAATCTTTTGTTTAAAAAATTCGTTCGTTTTGAATTTTACGAAATCTCAGTTGAAAAATAAATCACAGACTAACGACGTTGTAAAAGTGAAACTATTCTACCTCCCTTTAAACTACACGTTTTTTTTCAACTGGGCGCGTAAGGCGCGTGGGCGCGTCAATAAATGGAAGGCGCGTGGGCGCGTAAGCCGCGTCATTTAACAGACTCTTTTCATTTTCATTTTTCTATGTAAAAGCTAAAATCATAGCCCAGCTAAAGCAAAGCAAAACACTCCTTTTTCAATGTTCGTATGATCTATTTCACTCATTGCGGATGAAATTATCTAAATTCCAATGATTATATCAATATATTTTCTTAAGCACAAAAATCCAGCGGGGATAGTTTTGGAGGGCAATCCTTAATGATCCTTAATCACACCATCACCTTCGATTCTTTTCCCATAATGCATCATGCCAGAATCTTGATCACAATTTTACACTCCCTTCTCACAAACCCACTGGGAACCTTTTCCACTGGAAAAATTGGCCTAAATATCGTCCCCAGTGGAAAATTATACACTGATTTTTGTCCCCACTGAAAATAATCAGATAAGTAATAATCCTCATTGTGCCAGTTTTTTCATCCCCACTGATTTTTTTTGCTCGAAAACAATGAAATTCGAATCACCAACCATAAAAAAAACATCGGGACATCGATCCCGTCGAGTTTTGCTCCGTTCTTTTTACCCCCACCGACTCTTAAAACCCCACCGGGTCTGTGAGAAGGGGGTGTAATGGGGCTCGCTCCCAGGGGCTGGAGTGACACGTGAATTAGTCTTTTTTCTACCGTGAATACGTGAATTGGTTTTTTCAGCGCGTCAATACGCGAATTGAGATATCAGCGTGAACGTGAAAATAAGATTTTCCCTGCGTGAATTTGTGAATCCAGATTTTTAGCGTGAACGGTGAAACTAATTTATTGTCTAGAACACAAAGAAAATTTGATAAACTGATAAATTATGTCTTAAATCTTTTAAATTTTTAAGGTGTAGTATTTTTATATAGCCTGTTTCAAAAGAATTTAATACATGCTTTTTGGGACGGGTAACTAACCAAAACAGTCAATTTTAATTACTACAATAAGATTTCTCGCTTACTAAGGATCTACTAAACCTGACACAATAACCAGAGTTGCTTTTACAATTTTCCTTCGAAGTATTGTTCAATGTTAACCAGTATTCAATTTAATTCAAAAATTCTCGATAGTGAGGCCAACTCTTCCCTACAACGTACTAACCAAGTAATCCAGCTGGCACACAACGTCAAAACAACGTCCATTTGATGTTCAGAACGTCCAAATAACGTTAATTGAACGTTGAAACAACGTTGTGTGCCAGCTGGGAACCAACCAACTAATCAATCAATCAGCCACTATTGATTTTAGAGCTCGAGTTGTTATTTGTTATTTCGTATCTGCATATTGGGAGTTAAATTTTTAGTATTAACTCCAGTTTTAGTTCCTGTTATGATCGCACGAGTTCCCAATCTGCTTAGACTAGCTAGCGTCTGTCTTTCCTTGGACACAGGAACGCGGGAATAGTGCTTATAATAAATAAAGAGTTCTTGTAAAAAATAGAAATTGCCGCGGGAGAGTGGATTGGAAAGATTGTATTCAGTGAACATATATAGAAAAATAGATCCTATCGCAAGTTTAATCTGCAGCGAAATACAACGACGTGGTTTACTAGTCTACAATCTGCTACACTGGCTCCGATACGTTTTCCTGTTATGTTCGTTCAAAAAGCTTTCAATCTGTTTTTTGTTATTTCGTATCTACATATTGGGAGTTAAATTTTTAGTATTAACTCCAGTTTTTGTTCCTGTTATGATCGTACGAGTTCTCAATCTGCTACACTGGCTCTGATACGTTTTCCTGTTATAAGAATAATAATAATAATGCTATACAAGTTCGCAGGCCACCGTGCGAGCACATGGTCCTCTATGAACCGCTCTTTGTTCGGTTTACAATTTTCTTAAGATAGAGTTTTTTCCTACAATTTAAAGTTTGCATCCTTTAGTGACGTGTTCATTTCTTGGGCTTTCACCACTCTTTGATTGTCTTCCTTTCACTTTTCGTAAGATCTTCTGTCACACGGAAGGGCAATCTTTCTCCTTTAGTGATTGCTCTTAACACTGTATTATGTTCGTTCAAAAAGCTTTCAATCTGGTTCATATTAGCTCCAGTCAGATTTTCTGTTTTGGTCGTTTTCATTGTGCGTTTTGATCGTACTCGAATTTAGCTCTATATCTATATATAATTTTAACTTTTTTTGTGCGAACACTGCATCTAAGGAGAGCGTTTTTAATGACAAAATCTTAGTTCTAAATGAGAACAGTCACGAGTCCTTATTAATTTGTACACTATTGTACGGGGTTTCCCAGCTGGCACACAACGTTTTTTTGACGTTTATCTAACGTTCACGACGTCCATATAACGTTAGATGAACGTTGAAACAACGTCGTGTGCCAGCTGGGTTTGGAAAATCTTAGAATGCTACCAGATCTAAACAGGACCCGCGCCACCCTTGGAGGGGGTAAAGGGCCAAAGACCCCTCACTTTTTGCAAAGAAAAAAAGTATTTCTATTTCCCATGATTCCTTTCTGTAATTTGCCTCAAAGTCTGTCAAATTTAAGCAATTTAGGGGATAAAATCGAAAAAACTTTCCCGTCGGTGCAAACTATGGTTCCCCTCCACTATATTTGGCCACTTTTCAAAGCGTGGACCCTACTTTTCCAAGACTGTATTATATTAACTTGGAGCAAAGACTTAGCTTGGAGACAGAAAGGTTTTAGAAAAAATTAATAGTCAAAGCAGTAGTAGGTAGTTCTGTAATTTATCCTCAATTTATCCTCTCAATTGGTCTTCGAGGAAGGGATTTTTTAGTGCTAAGGCTTATTTGGAGTTTCATTTACTTCCCCTCTAACTGACAAACAGGGACATGTTTATACCACCGCCCGAGGGATACAGTAGTAATTTCAACACGACGCCAGGACTAAAATTTCGCTCAATGAAAACCGAAATAGCTAAAACCCCGGGGGGGGGGGGGGGTACTAGGGCAAGATGGGTTACGGGGATGCTTTGTCAGGGTACCTTTTTTAACCTCCACGAGCCCCAGGTAGGGTCGCAAAAACACCAAAATAGAAAAATCAGTCCCTCGTAGGGTGCCTATTTTTGGAAAATTTGGGGAAAAAGTAGAAAATTTGAGAAAATTTTGGAATTTCAGTCCCATTCAGGGTCACTTTTTTCGCAAATTTTGAGTCCCACGTAGGGTCCATTTTTCGAACCTCAGCGGAGCACCCCCGTCGGTCGACAAGGGTAGTACCCCCTCCGGGGCTAAAACAGCCTTAAAAAGGTCGAAAATGGCGAGAATAAGGTCACAAAACTGCATGCAACTTCAAGAAAAGGTAAAATATAGAGGTAATAAAAGGTCAAGCACGGGTTTAACCACAGAATTTAAAACAAAAGCAAAATTAGCGCGTGAATGTGAATTGGCAAAAATTTGTGCGTGAATGCGTGAATTGGCAAAAATTTGTGCGTGAATACGTGAATTGAGGGTCGACTGGGGGATCTGTAATATTACACCAAAACATTCACAGTTCACAAAAACAATCAGGCGATCGGGTGAACCGCTGGGGGAACTCTCAAATAATTCAATTACCACGACTATTTTTTTTCATCCTAGAAAAAACAGTCGAACATATTCGAAATTGCGAAATTCAAATAAAGAACGATTGTTTTGTAAGGATCAGTACAGTAAGTAAATTTTGGCTGTTGTCCCGGGGGGGGGGGGTGGGGGGGTACTACCCTTGTCGACCGACGGGGGTGCTCCGCTGAGGTTCGAAAAATGGACCCTACGTGGGACTCGAAATTTGCGAAAAAAGTGACCCTGAATGGGACTGAAATTCCAAAATTTTCTCAAATATTCTACTTTTTCCCCAAATTTCCAAAAAAAGGCACCCTACGAGGGACTGATTTTTCTATTTTGGTGTTTTTGCGACCCTACCTGGGACTCGTGGAGGTTAAAAAAGGTACCCTGACCAGCGGAGCATCCCCGTAACCCATCTTGCCCTAGTACCCCCCCCCCCCCGGGGCTGTTGTCATTGAAATCTGAAGTTGGAATTTCTTCCATTATTTGCTTTTATGTATTTGCCATAAAGCTAACGTTCTTACAAAATCATACTTTCGTACCTGAAGCCACTTGCACCACTTACAATATAATCTTTTGTACAGCGCTAAGTATCAGAACCACTAAAGAGTGAATCAAGGGACTAGGAACGAGTTCTACAAAATTTGTTCTTATAAAGAAAAATGTGAAATCTTGTTGAGGTCACCGGAAATAACTAACAAACTACCTGACATATTGTTTGACATTGGAACAGCAGTTGCATGGTCGACTTCACGCCAACATCTCATCCCACTCCATCAATAATGCAAATTGTATGAATCTTCAACTGTGTGACATGTTGAATGGGATTTAGAGTGAAAAAATCTGTTAACTTTAGGTCTACAAACTTTCGCAAAAAAACTCACTAAAACGAAAACTCACTATTTTCGCGATTTTCGTGTGAAAATTTTAATTCTTGAGTCTTGATTTGCGAAAGTTTATGCTCGCAAAATTTTTTTTTGTCAAAATCGCGAGAGAAAATGTCGTAAATTTCGCGATAAAGTTAGTACTTTTAAAAACCAATTGATGATATTTGGTAAAAAGGGAATTTCACAAATTAAATTTAATTTTTGATTAACAAAGTAGACTTTTAACATGAGACTTTATACTTAAGGCCTTAGGATCTCAGAGAATTCAAATGCATATAGAAGCCACTAAATCCCTTTAAAATCGGTATATTCAACGAAGTATAGTGAAAGTACTTAAGTTGCAAATCGAAATTCTAAAAATCGTTAGTATACCAAAAATGCTCAATACATTCTAAACTTGATAGTAAATTGAAGTCCAGCAAAGGGGGTAGAACCGACGAATTTTCACTAAAATAGCTTAAAAACGCTTAAAGAGTTCTAATAAAGCGTTTTTAAGCAAAAAAACGTAAAAATGAACCTCGAACCAAGCATCTCTGTGCCTGTTTTCAAATTTGTGTATGCTTATAAAAAAGCATGTATTCCCGTGTACGATTAAAGAAATTGCTGCGTTGAAATTGATTTTTACATCTAAAAAAGTCACCCGAAAAACAGGGCAAAATGTTACAGTCGAGGTTTATATTTATGGTTACACATGATCTCACATCCTCATACAGCTAGATATCAGAAAGATAATTGTAAGACAATCTAAGCAAATTTATGTCATTTGACTTATAATAAGATCAATTTTTAGCTCACTCTCTAAAAAATGTCATGTCCAAATGGAAATAATGTCACGATTTCATCTACAAGACGGCGGAACACCTTAGGCTGTGCATATCCGCAGAATTTATTTTGATATAGTGGATGCGTGTCGTGTATGAAATTCCCGTCCGAGAGATACCCCAAATTTGGGGTGACCATAAAAGTTACATTATTTCGTCACATCCAATCAAAGAAAAAAGAAAATGAAGTCGTTAAGTTTGTTGCTCTCATAATTATAAATTTTCATTCGTTGAACAACTACGAATTCGGTCGAGCATTGATTTAAAAGTTACATTTGGAATCGTTTAAGATTCGAGGTTCACTCGCACCGTAAAAAAGTTAAGTAAATAAGTTTCGACTTTTTGCTTTTGTGTCCAAAGAGTTAAAGGAGTTATACATTCAGGCAGTAGCCTGCTGAATTGACCAAAACTGTGGTGGCAAATTTGAGAAAGTAGGATTTTACCGTACCTTTTAAATAGGGATGGATTCTTTTTGTAAAAGTGCGCAAAATCTTTTACATGATTTTCCCGCTTCTTAAGCTTATGAAACATATAAGTGAGTTATTTTTGATAAAAATTTTGAATTTCTGTCTGGTCTGTAAATTACATTTTGAATGTTGAATAATATTTATCCTGAACTAAAACATTCAAAATATACCTAGCTTGATATTTAGATAAAGTATGCTGGGCTTAGATCTCAATAAGCTACTGATGAAGGAAAATATTTTTTGCAATTTCAAGAATAATAGGATCATGGCCTGTAAAATACCAAGGACATAAACAAAATGATTTGTTTATAATACCAGATCCTCAATGATTTGAGGATCAGAGTATACGAGAACTGTCAAAAGCTGGGGAAATATTGCGTTCTTTAAGAAAAAATCCGAATATTCTGGTCAGTTAAATAGACAATTTTGATCCAGAGACCTAAAATCATTGATTAAACACTCCTGGTATAGTGGAACAAGATTTGGGAAGGTTTGGTGGGGGATCACTTGTCTGAATGGTTAGTTAGAAAGAAAATTATTTGAAAATTTAACCCGAGTTTTACAGTTTTTTTACCATTTTTTTCGGAAACTATGGTCTGTAAAATACCATCAAGTCATCCAACAATCACAAAAACTTCCACAATATCGCATATGACCCTATTCTTAACAATAAAGTGGTTTTCAAATTTGTTCGATGGGCTTTTGACCCTGTGAAAAAAACGACATTTTGATAATTAGGTCTCTGAAATACACATTTTTAAAAGCTACTATCTTGAAATTTTGTACATACAATCTTTGACGTCTTATCTAACACACTGCCAAGTTTCAATAGGTTTGCATAAATATTTCTTGAAATATGGCTTAAACAAGTGCCCTACCTTAGGCAAAGCTACTAGAAAAAGCGTTCCCAGGTGCCCTCAAAACACCCCCTCTGGAATGTTCGTGATAGACAAGTTAGCCTGAAAACCATCGTGATTCTCAAAATATAGATGTGTGGGATCCCAAAAACAGTTGAAGACTTCGTTCACCGGCAAGGTATGGTAAGTGCCCCATATTGCCTGGACTATTCTATAAAAATTGCCGCCATTATTGTGGGATCTACAAAGGCAAATTTATAGGAAATTCAGGTGATAGGCTGAGAGAAACTCATTAGATTATATTTTCCAGATTCTTTCCTTATAATAACAGAAAAGGTTGTATTTTGTTGGGGTCTGGATTAACTGAATCTCAAGATTTCCTCCCTTCAGAATTGACCAACAGCCCAAATAAAATATCGATCGTTTTACTATTTTCATTTCAAATAAAAATTATTTGTCGCTCTTAAATGAAATAGAAAATCCTAGAAATACAAATGTGAAAATTGACAATACTTTTAAAAACTTAAATGGAAAGAATTAAAAAAATAATTAATGTAAAAAACAAAATTCAACAATTCATTTATGGTTTGCATGAATACGTGAAAATTCAGATCTAGTTGCGTGGATACGTGGGGTTTAAAATTTGACGTGAGAGTGAAATCGATTTTTTTGATTGCGCATGATTGCGTGAAGAGTCTTGCTAACTTTTCGTGTGTGATTGTGGAAAATGTCTCTTATCCGTTCATGTTAAAGGTTTCCTTTTTACATAAGCATTCCCGTTTCATATCAGACACATATTTCATATCAGTCTCCCTATTGTTATATTGTGCTGATATAAACAAAAAATGTCTTTCTTTTCCTTTTTCTGACCAGTCTTGCTCCACATCCATGTCAATTCAATATCAAAAAGCTTGTAAATCAAAATTGATGAGCAAAGCAAACGATATCACTCTTATTTAAAAACAAAACCTTTAATCTAATATCCACTATTTTCCTCAAAATTTCCAAAATTTTTAAAAAACTCAAACTTGAATTGCATCATGCTTTAATCTTGAAAAAAAACTATGTGAAAAGAACATTTTGGACTAAGAGTTCAGAATGAACAAGAACATTCGAAGGCTTCAAAGACTTGAAAAATTTTACATGTTCTTATAATCTCAACACATTCTCACACTTATTTCTACCCTATGTGTAGATATGTAAACATCCGGAAATCTATCATATGTGTAGATATTGTAAATCTACCATATGTGCAGATATGTAAAAATCCATAAATCTACCATATTAGTAGAAACATCTTGTTCATTCGCTGCAAAGACAGCTTTTGATATAAGCCTTCATTTAGTTGCTTCACTCTGCAAGGTGTAAGAAAAAAAAATTTAATAAGATTTTGTGTTTAAGTTACTTAAATGGGATAAAATTTCGCGTTTTTCGCGGATTTTGGATGTCATACCAGAAATTAAGTCTCAATGGAAATTTGGACAGGCATATCCGCGAGACATTTTTGAACTATGTTACTGCAGTGCCGTAGGAAGCATTTTCGTATTGGGGGGCTGAAGTTTAGTGACACCGCGAGGACCAACCATGGTTTGGCCCGAGGGAGGGAATTTTGAAAATTTGAGCTCTAGATTGCTTAAAAATACACTCAAAACATGCACATAAAAGACAATTATGACAAATTAAAAAAGAAAAACTTTGCATTTTGCAAAATAACCATTTTTGAAACAATTTTTTTGGGGGGCATAGCCCCCCTTGCCCCCCCCCCCCCCAGTTGCTACGGCACTGTACTGGCATTAAAGAAGCGCTAATAATGCGTATTTCAGCAACCGACATGCATAATTTGACAGTAATAGGCACAAGATCGTGAAAATAATGTCTCCTTAGTGCCATCTGCGAAATCCCCGGGAAATCTTTAAATTTCGCGGACGAGCTCATACACGAAATTTAATCCCTACGAAAGTTTATCCCATTAAAAGTATTAACAGTTGAGTGCTGAAGTCCATTCGATATAAATGTACCATGATATTCTGTCTTACCCCTTTTCAGCAAAAGTTTCAATTCTGAAAAATTAAATACCGTTGAAAAGATATTTCAGAGCACTCTAATTTCGGAAAAAATGAAGATAATGAAGAAAGTACCTTATCGGCCAAAACTTAGTCTGCCCTAAAGTGACTATAGTGAATTATCATTAAAAGGTGTCTATTTTCCATATGCATGTAAATTTAGAAATTGCCCAAATTTTTAGTCGGTCTTAATTATTAGTCGGCCCTTAGCGACTAAATTTTGACGAGGTGACTAAAATTAGGGCCGACTAATAATTAAGGCCGACTAAAATTAAGACCGACTAAGTTTTGGCCGATAAGGTAATGAGCTTTTCATTCTTTTGGGACTAGAAACTTTATTTTTAGGTTACAGGTACTTTGAAGCCTCCTAATTTCACCTATAGTTTTTTTCCCACAACGAGAACGTATTCTGTTCAATACTTACCACATCTTTCTACTGCATCGTTCCAACAGGACCTGTGTTGTTCGAAATCAATTTCATTATTGCTCATCACACGTCTTTTACAAACACTGCACGACATAAGACGACATTTATCGTTCCAGCAACGGAAGATTCCTTTATCGGCGACGTCGTAAATAAAGATACTTTTACATTCTCTGCAGATATCGAATCTTTCTCGGTTTCTTCCATTCTTTTGTCGAGCTCGAAGGTAATTGGTAAAGATCTTTCTACAGATTTTTTCTTTGAGGTAGTTTGGTAGTATGTTGAGATCTTTAATCATAAGGACCTTGTTACACTTTGGACAGTGGATTGGTTCGTGTATCTTTTGAACTATAAATTGAAGGAAAAGGAAATCAGAATATTTCAAAGAAGTTTTTTTTTGGTGAGCACAATGCTTATAAACATACCCAATCTTAAATCTTTGAACAAACTGTGCATAGCTTACTAAGCATTATCACATTATAGATCTCATCGGAGTTTTTTATTTTTCTAAAAAAAGCGATGCATTGTGGGATTGTTTCGGGAGTATTACAATAGAAATCTCTTAGGGATTCCTCGAGGGAATTCTATTGTAATACCCCCGAAACAATCCCATAATGCATCTCTTTTTTAGAAAAATCAAAAGCTCCGATAAGATCTAATGAATTAACCTGTAACCAGTTTCTCAACACCCCTGTGTCAAAGACTTGATGGGAGCCCAGCCTCATAGTGGAAAATTTGGCAAAAATTTCGTCCCGGTTGGAAAAATACTTTACAATTTCAGACCCACTGGGAAATAGACTTTCAATTTCCATTTGAAATTGAATGTAAAAAAAATTACACTCCAAAATCACCCGTGTACTGGATTTTTATAAGCTGGGAGCAATAGAATTTCTGATCCCAAATGGTATTTCGATAGAAAGTTTTATCGCCGCTGTGGGGAAAGTTTCTCCGAGGCTGTGAGACAAGGGTGTGTTGTCAAAAAGTCGCGAAATTTAACGAATTTAAGTTTCGTGAATTATGGTTTTAGCCGAAATTTCACAGATAGAACTTTTGCGAATTCATATAACACCCCTGTCTCTGTGCCCCAGTGGGTGTGAAAGAAACATCCAGTGGGGTGGGATGTGAAAAATCTGAAATCCACTGGGGTACAAGATATATTTCCCAAAAAATTGAGTAGGGTGACCAATTTTTGCTCGGTTATCACTGGGGTGAAGAAAATCTTTCTGAAAGTTTATTCTGAGGTAGAGTAGATGGCATTGCTAGTCAAATGTTAAATTATAAAATGTAGTGCGGAGTCGTTGTTACACTTTCACAGAATTGTGAATGTACTGAGGCTACTGATAGGGAATATATTATTCAACTGCGTTGAAACGGTGAGGTATAAGACTTTTAATCATATAAACACGAAACATCATCCATTACTAACAATAAGGCAATATACTTCGATCGGAAGACGCATCCCGTTTGGGAGACGTCTCCCAAAGGAGAGACGATTTTGCAAGAGCGACATTCATTCAACGTCTATACAACGTCAACCTTGAAGTAAAAAAGGGGGAAATTGGGGCAAAAGGGGAAGCTAAAAATGAATCAATGGAAAGATAAATGCATTTATCAACTTTTAACCGAATGATTTTAAAATTGACCGACAAAACTTAATTTTAAAAAGATGTAGTGACAAAGGTGGCGCAACCATGGTTTGCACCGACGGGAAAAATATTTGATTTTTGATTCTCTTGTTTAGGCTAAAATCACTCCTTTATTTCGAATTTTGCAATTTTGAAAAATTAAAAAAACAAAAACAATTTCAACTAATTTATTTATGTCCATCAAAGTTTTCATGCTTCATTTTTATTTAACCGAGCAACTTGCATCTTCATCAATTTTTCTCTAGTCATCAAGACTACCTGAAAGTCATCATTATTTTCGCTTCTGATTCACGAACTTGAATGATCGACCCACGACCGACCTATCTTTTGAGTGATCTTTCATTGGAACTTTTGCAAAATCGGGATTATTTTGGCTAATATCCCTTGTATCTCCTTAAGTAGTGCTCATAAGGAGATGAAATTTGGTATATAAAGTATCCTTATAGCAATGTAAAAGTAGGAAAAAAAGTTTTTTGATACATAAAATTATTCACCAGTTATTGGGCACTTTCGTTTTCGAGAGATCCCTCTATCCCGTCCTCATCCCGCTTGAGATCCCTCTAAATTGGAATCAAGATAATTCCGGATAGGAAAGTGCTAGAGACTTGAAATTTTCACAGAATGTACTTATATTTGTCCTCTAAAGGATAAAAGAAAAAGAAAGCATTTCTTCTCAGTTAATTTCCTAAAAGTTGACTAAAACAAGGAAAATTGAATCCGATTAATCCGATCAAAGATCTTGAAGCTTGACTGAAAAACGGAAAAACACGAGTCATTTTGCTCTTGCCTTTTTATTAAAGATAAGGACTTTCATACATAGTGGATATACTCTAGACCATCTTTTTAGATCATAACTTGCTACTACTTTTGACGACGCGGTGATATGAACAATTATGCAATTTTGATTGCGAGCGAAGCAAGCAAAGAAATTGAGCCTTTTTATGCATTTTCGTTAATTTAAAAAGTGGATTTCATAAGAGAAGGGGAGATTCTAGTGGGGTGACCCTTTTGATGTGAGAATTCTACTGGGGTAAGTCAAAATCATAAAATTTTGAGTGGGGTATGTGCGGATTCTTCGTATCTTTCAATGGGGTCATTTTCAGTTACAGTATTCCAGTGGGGTGAGTGATTTATCTAATGGGGTGAAAAAATGGGCGATTTTTGGAAATATTTTTCACTGGGGTGACGAGTGGGGTGGATCCCACTGGGTCACAGAGGCAAGGGTGTCATATAAAATTTACCTTTTTGCTAACAAAAACTCATAAAACACGTAACACGAAAGTTTTTGCCCTTAAAGTACTACTGTATATCCTATTACATACCTTCTTGGTTTTCCAATGTTCCATTGATATACCATTTCAAGCATTCCACACAAAAGGTACACCCACATAAAAGCAATCGAACTCCAACGTCACCAACAACTATTGCTTCATTCTCGACAATCTTGCCATCCTTAAAGAAATGTGATTTTTGTTATTTTAGTACAATTGAGTCTCCAAACCTCTATAACTCGATTGTCTTTTTAACTCAAGCGAGATTTCTCGTCCCTTCAGTTAACAAGGCCTTATAGACTTAACTCTATAACTCGAAATTTCCTTAACTCGAACAAATTTGTGTTCCCCTTGCGTGTTCGAATTATGGAGACTCCACTGTATAATGAGTCTGCTAAATCGCGTGCCACGCATGCCAGCGTGCCTATGTGCCTGCATGCTAACGCGCCTTGGCGTGCCAACGTGCCAGCGTACCAACGTGCTTTAGCGTGCCAACGTGCCAGCGTGCCATCCAAATTTGGCGTGCCATTAAAATTTCGGCGTGCCATCCGAATTTTGGCGTGCCATCCGAATTTTGGCGTGCCATCCGAATTTCGGCATGCCATCCGGCGTGCTCGCATGGCACGCTGACACATGCACGCTTAAAAACCGATGGCACGCTGGCACGCGTGGCACGTGATTTAGCAGACTCCTGTATAATTGAGTCTCCATAACTCAACCACACACGGAGAACTTGTTTGAGTTACGAGAATTTCGAGTTATGGTGTAAGATTAATAACTAAAGAGACAAGAAAACTTGTTCGAGTTACCTAAGAAGACAGTCCGTCGAGTAAAAGATATATACTGTAATCGCATCCAAGTACTGTAGGCTGTGACTTCAGAATGATTTTATACAAGGCTTTAGAAATAAAGATATAAAGTAAACATTTAGCATTAAAAATTTTTGTGGACAAGCTTTTGGAATTAATTTTGGCCAATATGAGGAACCAAAACATGAATGAACCAAACAGCCCTTAAAATCTGGGGTCTAGAATCGTGAAAAATGTCTTTATTTTTCTACACCCCTGTCTCACAGCCCATCTGGAACTTTTTTCCTCAGTGGGAATAAAAATTCCTATTGAAATCCCGATGAGGATAATTCTATTGTTCCAAGGTTAATGATCCAGTGGGGATGGTTTTGGAGTACAATTTTTAAACATGGAATTTCGAGTGGGGATGAAATCAAAGTTATTTTCCCACCGGGGACGAAATTTTTGCCAAATTTACCAGTGGGGCTGGGGTCCCAGTGGGTCTGTGGCACAGGGTTCTTTTTCTATATTTCCCATTTGGATTTCGATTTTACCCAATGTAGGGTTATTAAAAAGATACACACCTTTTGTTTCTTCTCCATATCCGATTGTTCATCCGATTCTTGTTTATTCTCTCCCACAGCTTGATTCACCTTCCTTGGTGGCCTGGCATTATCAAAGGCGATTGTCTTTCGACAAAAATGACACAGAACGCTATCGCTATCATTGCCTGAAGGCTTTTCACAACACATTAATTGATTGATATACTGTTTAGCATCTTGTAACAGCTGTTTATCATCACAAACCAAAGTCATTATTGGTAATTCTCCACCTTTTCCCACATTTTGACCAAAACGAAGATCGATTTTAACAGCTTTATTTTTGCTCTGTATCTCCTTCATGTTTTGAAGTATCACACTAAGGTTATTGATGCTTCGAACACGGATTTGAGCATTGTATTCTCGACTTTGATCACGTAGACACATCCGATAGGTATCAATATGAGCCTGTATCCTCTTACCCATTTCTTCACGTTTTGCATGCTCACCGAATATCTCAAAGGCCAATAAAGACAGATTTTGGGTCTTCCAAACTACAACACCAAATTTTTCTTTTGTACTCTTCATTTTCCATAATTCTTCAGGACACTTATATTGCATGAAATATTCTCGTTCACCATAAGATAAATCTGTGATCTCAATCCGCTTACAACCAAATGTCTAAAAAAATGAAGAAATGTTAAAATTGGGCTTTTCCGTAAAAAAACCGTATACCCCCTGTTGAGGAGGTCCATTTCCGTTCCAAGGGGGGTAATATTTGATATGTGGCGGAATTCCAGAGGGAGATACAAAAATCTGTCAAAGAATAACTGGAATTCCATGGGGGTAGCTTTTTAAATCCTACTATAATTCAGAATTCCAGAGGGGTTTAAACCTGAAATTGCCTGGAATTCCAGAGGGTTACTCATTTCCAGCCAGAGAGGGATGGACGGTATACGGTTTTTTTCTGGAAAAGCCCATTACCAAAAACAAGAATAATCAGATGGTGTTGATATCTTTGGCCTGTAGATTCCTGATTATGGTCCTAAAGCAAAAACTCCAAATTCTTCCCAAACTGCTTAAGTCGAGAAATGACAATTTGAAATCTTTTCATTGGGTTCTTACATGATTCCAATATTTCAACACCCCCTTCTCACAGACCCACTGGGACCCTTCCCACTGAAAAATATTACCCTCTCTACCTCAATAGAGATTTGTATTTTTGTCCCCGCTGAAAATAATCAGATAAGCAAATCCTTACTGCAAAATATTGTGTTATTTTTTCCATCCCCACTGAATTTCCTGGCTCGAAAAATCCCCAGCCATAAAAAGCATGGGAATATCAATCCTCGTCGAGTTTTGCTCCATTATTTTTACCCCCATTGGCTGAAAAAATTCTACCGGGTCTGTGAGAAGGGAATGTATTTACATTCGACGGTTTCCTTGCTAAGAGTCAAAAATGAAATCACCAACAAAGGCCTCTTTGAAAGAAACTAATCACAGAAACATTCAAACGTAAGCGATACCTGAATGGTTGCTATGGTTACTATTGTTCTCGTTGAATGTGCACTAAATAGAATTACGATCTGTCATCACAGTGTATGTACGCTATGATATTTTCGAAGCAACCCAGCTGGCACACAACGTTTTTTCGACGTTTATCTAATGTTCCTAACGTCCATATAACGTTATATGAACGTTGAAACAACGTTGTGTGCCAGCTGGGAAAAGCAAAAAGTGGAACTAACCTTATTTAGTTGTAGTCTTTCAACAATTTGATCAAGGCTGCTCTGGAAATCAGCCAGATTCTTTTCCATTCCAATTTCTTGGTTTTCAGCTTTGTTTCGCATTTTGATACAGAACATTTTCGTCTCCTTCTTGATGACCAATTTGGTGGAAGTATAACAATTCATCAACTTCTCTATTGAAGGATAAATCCCCGTATCTATCACACTCCATTCAATTTCTTGATCAATATAAACTCTGGTGTTTGCAGAGAAATATTTGCCCATCCTTTTCTGGTGTCGCAGCATATATTCATACTTCACAGCTAAATCGTTTTCGTCGAATCGAATTTTAGCAAAAGTACCACCATCAATGTTAATATTTGGTTCACAAAATTTCTCATCTTTGCAAACTGGTTTTAGTTCTTCCAACATCTTTAAAATTCCTGCCTTCGTTAGTTTGCCATCTCTATCTTCCAATACTAAACGTCTGTGATGCCATTTATTGAATTCCTGAGATAAGGAAGGACGTGGAATCTTTGGTTGTCCTTTCACAATAAGACCAGTTTCAACTTCACATAATCTCTCTGTTGTTTCTTGAGTAGGATAGTTCCTTGTCTGGTCTGAAGCCAACACCTCATAATGATAATGCGTCACCATTCTGGAAACTTCCAGGTAACATTCATCAATTTCCTTGGTTGAACCATAAATCCTGATCTCGGTTGGATAGAAGGTCTTGATTGCTGCATTACTCTTCTTTTCAATATAAGCCAATCTCCGAATCTTTTTCTTCTCGACTTCACACTCAATCTCATCTTTTTTGATTCTGGAAAGAACAGGGTTACCAATGAATTGCAGCTTTCTGCACTGGACAATATTTTTGATCTTTTCAATATCATTGATGGTACGTTCCTTCCATCGCTTACTGGCAGCTTCAATGATCCAATCATTATGAACACGACTTGATGTTGTAGTCACAACGAAACCATTCCTCGGTTCAAACAATTTATAAAAAATAATGGTGGAATTTTTCACAATATCACCTGGCTCGTTGAGATGTGAATTTTTATTCAGCATCACTTTCAGCAAATGAACGCCTTGATGCTCCTCACCTTCATTGGCGATTGGTGTTATCATTGAATAACCAGCTATCATAAATTCAGGATCGTTACATACACAAATATTATGAAAGTATCCAGCTATGACGATTTTCATCAGGGTTTTTGGATCACTGACCAAATTGGTGATCTCCTTCTTTGCAAGGTGTTTAGTTCTCTCTTTCGAACGTTGTCTTAAAGTTGTTTCTTCTTTCTTGACCAACGATCCAATGGAGCAACTGCTGTCAGCTTTTATCGTTTTATACACTTGATCGATGGATTTCGATATCTGCTTAAGACTGTTAAAATCCAACCCCATTGTCTCGCACCAGCTTTCCACAGTTTCCAGATTCGCAGACTTCAGCTTTTGCTCAAATTTCTTGTACAAATTAAGAATGGTTAAATGATCTCCAAGATTATTGGTATATTTTGCGCGTTCGATATTGGTTTCTTCATCGGTATATATATTCCCTTCGAGAAGAACTGCCAGAGTGATAGTATCGCACACTCTACCATATGGTTGAGCTGCTAGAACCATTTTCGCGCCTTCTAAAGAGACATCTCCCATCAACGATAATGCAAATTTACCATCTGGAGAAATATCAACTTCTTGTTTGAAAAAGCTTTGATTTTTCTTGCACAGGAAACCGAGATTCAAAAGACGTTCTTTGGCATTTTGAATCGATTCTGGATCAGGTTGTGCGTCTTTCATTAAATGAATATTCTCAAATCCTCTAGAGACGTCCATTGCATACAGATACAACTCATCAATGGGCTTTTGCTTCATTGCTGGTTCGTCGAAAGCTTCCATTGTTTCTTCGTGGTGCTCTTCGCTATATAATCGATAACATTGTCCTGGTTGAACACGCCCAGCACGTCCTTTCCTCTGTTTAGCAGATGCTTGTGAGATGTCTACCATTTTGAGAGTGGCCAAACGTAGCTTGTTGTTGTAAAGCATCTTTTTCGCTTTCCCAGAATCCAACACATACGTCACTCCTGGGATGGTTAAAGAAGTTTCTGCAATGTTGGTGCAACAAACCACCTTCTTTGTATTAAATTTGCGTTGGGTAGCAAAATTTCTGCTCTTTCTTTTCTTCTGGGGTCTTTTTTCTTTTCCTTCATGAATTTTGTTGACTTCCTTCAGTTCCTCTAAAGCACGTTTATTGATCTCTTCAACACATTTGAAGATCTCAGATTGACCTGGTAGAAACACAAGTACATCACCATCAGCTGTGGCACGTTGGATTGGTGCTCCTTCGACAGTTTCGGTCACAACATCATCAAAAATGATATTAACAACGTGTTTAATGAGTGAATCCACTGCTGTTGTTCCTTTCTTTTTGCCTTTGCTCCTACCCTTCACGATTCTCTTCTTATTAGCATTTACAAACTCTTCAATACTTTGGTCTACATCATCAGCATCATGATTCAATAAAGGTTTGTACATTAACGAAACATCATGCATTTTACCTTCACAATTCACGATTGGGCAATTGTTGAAAAACATTGAAAATGCTTGAGCATTTATGGATGCTGACATGATAACTATTTTCAGATTCTCTCCATTATTAGCTTTATTGTTATTGTTGACAATGTCACGTAGATGCGCCAGTAGAAGATCAGTATCACTTCCTCGTTCGTGTGCTTCATCAAGGATTATACAATCATATGAAGATTGCATATTGGCTCTTTTCAACTTCTGCAATAACAATCCTTCTGTTACGAAACAGATTCTTGTATCTTTAGAAATCTTTTTTGATTGCTTCTTCTCATCGCCAGGTTTCCCCTTTGAACCAACATGAAAACCAACCCATCCTCCAATGTCACCAAACTTTCCTTTCAAATCAGAATATCTTTCCTGTGTAGATTCTTGTCTGTGATCATTCTCCGATCTGTCTTCTTTCTTCTTGTAATCTCGATCATAACCAACCCTATCATCAGTGTCCAATGCACGTTCTTGGTCTGTCATAGTCAACTTTGCAAAAAGTGGGTATGCAACCACTCTTCGATCACCATATACTTTTGAAGATGTTGATGCTGATTGTAAACTTCGTGGTATCGGAACAGCTCCAGAATATTCCTTCGCGACCCGTTCCGCGATCCTCATGCATGCAACACGTCTTGGTTGAGTGCACGCAATCTTTGGGAACTTGTCCTTTAGATTCAAAACGTTGTGAAAATCATCTGCCAAATATTGTGGAACTTGAGTGCTCTTCCCGCTCCCAGTATGAGCAACAATAATGACAGCATCGTGAGTGATCAAAGATGATAAGATCTCTTCTCGTTTCCGAAAAACTGGTAAGTTGAACTTCGTGGTGTCCCGTTTACATCGGATTACCTCACGCCGAAACGATAAGTTCAATGCCTTGGTATTGTAGATCCGCTTATCACGAGTGACTTTCTCTATTTTGAAAAGGATTTCGATTTCGTTTTCTAAAGAGCTTAACGCTAACCCAAAACCAGCTAGTTGTTCTTCGTTGATGGTTTTGTTATATTCTTCAAATAGTAGGTCATGTTCTTGTGCGTTGTAAATTGGTCTGGAAATTTCTTCCAGTTCAGCCAAATCAAGTTTAATCCTCTCGATTTCATTGCCAAACCGCAACACGTTCTTTTCCAACACACCTCTTTTATCAACAATGTTTTTGCACCGGTGGTGTGCTTCTATGGTAGCTTGACTGATTTTTTTAATTTCATATCTTACATTCTGTTGGAAACTTTGATATCGTGGATTTGAAGGTTGAACATGTGTTACTGATACAAAATAATTGATAAATCTTTCTTTAGTTGTTTCGAATTCATTACTCCATAGCTTCGTCTCAAACAACGCATCGACGATGTTTGCTATATCTTCAGAAACAAGCAAACCTGATAATCGTTTCTCCATCTTTTCCTTTTCCATCAGCTTCGTCTCCAAGGTATGCTGTTCGTGTTTGCATGTCTCAATTTCTTGATGACATTCTATTTGCTTTTGCTTTAGCTTGCTCAACTGCTTTGCAGATTCAGATCTGCTAAGTACAGTAGACTTGTGTATATTGCCATGGTTGGTTCGTTCTTTCACTGGGTAACTGTCCTTTAATTTTTGAAAATAGATACCAAAAAACTGGCTTATCGTTAAGACCAACTGATTAACAAAAGCGGGAAGATCGGCAGTCCCAAGCCTCTCAATGGAAGGAAAATCCACTTCGTTTTGATCAAAGATTTTTGCCATTTCTTGTATTTTCTTTTTGATGCCATAACAAAACTTCATCAAAAGCATCTCCTGTTGTTCAACTTTCTTGCTTATCTCACTGTATCTTCCTGGCTTGTTCAATCGTTCAGAGTGTAACTTTTCCAGGTTAGTTTTATGCTCCAGTAAAGAAAATATATCATTTGCACAATTCTGCAAAAGCTCTTTATTTTCATAAAACTTTCGAAGTCTTTGTGCAAAATGACGTTTGGCTGTTTGATCTTTTTCCACCATTTGTTCTCTCAACATCTCATAGTGTTGCAACTTCTGCTCCAGTTGATCCCTTTGATCTTTAAACGGTTGAATAAATTTGCCAAGATCTTGGTTCAATCTCATCAACCATTGTTCCTTATGATATTCAGGTGAAGTGCTGTGAGTATTTTTGCATTCATCATCGTAGCAATCAAATCTGCATTGGACATCGTGACCATCAACTGCAGGACCAGGATCTGTATACCTCTTGTTATCACATTTCTTTAGAATCTGTTTCCACCTTTCTATTGATTGATCTATCCATCTATGTGTGTCACCCAAACAATCTTTAATGAAAGGTGAGTTGGTAAATCTTTCCAGAACATCCATTTCAATGTATACCATACTTTCGTGTAATCGATTCCAGTCGCCAAGTGAAGGTTTTCCTTTTTTGTTGATATGATTGAAAAGGACACTGGTTTCATTTGTCATTTGGCTCCACACAGACTGCTCATCATCATGAATATCATCTTTCCTTGCAGAAATTTGTTTCAATCTTTTAACATCATCTGGTATATTATCAACAGCTCTTGAGAAGATTTGACAAAGCTCTTTACACTCTTTTGATTTGACACCGAACTCGTCTGCAATCTTGTAAAAACAGCTATCAATTTGACCAAGGACTGAGTTATCCCAATGAGCAACATAGGTGATCCAATCTTGCTCCGGTTGATGAGAGCGACATTTAGGAGCATCATCAAAATCCATTGCAACTTCACTTTTGATGACATCAGAATATTTGAGAAGGGTCTCGTCCCAGACCACAAGGTATAAGTCACCATCCAAATCGCCTATAAGGGGAAAAGCAGACAATATGAAGATAATAGACAAAGTATTATATAAACATATAACCTGTAAGCATAGACAACAACAAAAGAAAACAGCTCAAAGAAGTGAAGAGCTCCCAGTCAATATTTGACTAATCAGTTTGTAAAATAGGAAATATTCTGACCAAAATATTAGGACAATTGAAGACGAAATTTGGCTGAAAAGAAAGAAAAAATAGTACAAATTTAAGTTTTTTTCAAGCAAATTCCACAATATTAATATCGTTTGGTTTCATTTTCTAAGATGAATATAGAGTTGAAAGTCCCATAGTTTATGCGACGAAGACATTTACGAAAGCCGATACCCTTAGAGTGAATGATTTTTGCTGAAGAGGTGACCCTTACACAGATAGACTTTAAGACAGGACCTTATATTCAAAAATTAGTTGACAATACAACTTGACCATTAAGTCTTTCAGGCGAAAAATCTCCAATTGAATTAGAATATCAATTTTAAAAGATATTCAATGTGTAATTAAGGTTGACCATACCTCCACTCATCTTGTCAGCCACAGGACGATCACCTTGCGTTGAAAACAAAATCACATTCTTCATCTGTATTGGAAAGCCTTCTGGTGGTTGAACTGCATTGAGAATCTGAATATCTCCTGGTGAATAGGATGGACTTCTACTAACAATCACATCACCATCGTGAAAACCGGTCTCCGTGGCAACAATACACTGGCCATCTTGTAAGTATCGATGCAAATATTCAGGAAGAGCAGCACCGAACAGTAACCGAGACGCAGCTAATGGTATCTGTATCCTGCACTTAACATCTGTCATATTCTTCTTGGACAACTTTTTGAATTCTCCTTCAATTTGAGACATAAGATGAGTGTACGCGGTAGGCTTGCTTGGGTTTTTCTTAATCAAACGGTTGAAAGTGGATTCTTTTTGCAGTAATAACGAAGCTTTAAATGCTTTCATGGCGTCATGCCTACAATTGGTGACAAGATCCAGATAGTTTTTCTGGATACTTAGCAAATCATCCTTGTTTACAGTCTGGCTCATCAGTGTAACAAATTGCTTGTTTAGTTTGCCAAATCTTGCATTGATACTGGTGTCCACTATTCCAAGGTATGGACCATGTCGTTCACTGACTTTGATTTTCATCATTGATCTTCTGACTGTGATTGTTGAATGTGTTTTCTCGTTGCAATCAACCACAAAGACACCTGGAAATATAGGATGGGGTTGTTATTCGCAAGGTACATAAGAATAATTTCAAACTCTTTACTTGATATGCACCACTGGAGAGTCTTCTGAGAACTTTTAAGATTTTCCACCCAATACGTCACTTAAAAAAATATTTTAATTTGAACCTCTATTGTTAAAATCTTTCTGTAATTCGAACTAAGATATTGCCTCCTCGCTCCTCCTTAGCTGGAAAGTTGTTTAAACTATTTGTTTGGTTGAAAATGGTGAATATTTAAAATTTACTTTGAATAATACAAGGACACTGACCTTCATATAGACCCTGGACCAAGTTTCTCAATCCCGACCAAGCAAAATCGGAATTTTTCTGAAAGTGGCTTCTTTGCGGGTACCACTTTCAAAAAACTCCGATAAAAAATGGCTGACATAGCTTTATCCAGGGTTTATAAAGGTCAGTCGCTAGTGTACAATAAGGGACTTTTAGTCCTAAAATCAGTGAGAAACATATTTCTTTGAAAGCTTACAAACTTTTTTAAAATCAAAGGGTAAATTTTCGAAAATTGTGTAACTTGAAGTACATATTTAATGACAGTGAAAACATAAAAAAACAATCAATAATGTGGAATGGAGTTGTCTCTGATTTCATTTCTAGTAAATTTTGAAATTACAGTAGATTTAATTTTTGAGATTGCGCAAACTGAGGCTTAGCACATGCTTAGCCAATGCTTCAAGACTTAAGTCTGGATATACTTTATAACCGTTTTCCATATAAGAAATGTATTTTAGCCAAAAGTACGCGATCAACTTCTCATCAGGGGTGTAAAAAGAAAAGAAATGCCACAAAACTAGTGATCTGCCAATTAAAGCACCCCTTGCCTTTCCGTACCGTCTAAGAAGCAGCCGCTAAGGGCAGTCCACATTTATGTATTCAACCTCTTTATTCTACTAGCTTGAAAACCTCTCATTGAGTTACTAAAACAGGAACCAGGGGATCAATATATAAAAAAAATCAGGAAATCTGTACTGTTTGTCATGATTCCCCTTTCTCGGATTAAATAAAAAAACATTATACCTTTACACAACCAAAATCCAGAATCACCGATATTACCATAGAAACGAATTTGCCAAACTGATGGAATTTCATCTTTCCAATCCTCCTTGAGAACCGGATTGCATTGAACAAGTTCTTTTGCAAGTTTCAACGAAATCATTCCACAACCATCTGTAAAATCGTATTTTTCATTCTTAGCACTTCCAGCTTCTTGGACTTGAAATTTGTGTGGTAAGTTGAGAATATATTTACATCCTGTAAACAACAAACCAACATATTTGACCCTCTTTGCAATTCCTTTCTTCCTGGCTATTTCATCAACGGCTGGTACAATATCCTTGATTTGGGCATCACATTGTTTTCTGGAATCGTTCATAAAAACAAAGGATTTATTCCGAACTTGTGAGTTACTGCAACCAACAATATTGTATTTCTTTCCTTTGAAAGTTACTCCCTTTTCTAACAACGCTTCGATCGTTCGATCACGGTTCATCTGAGATTCTTCATCCAGCATTTCAGCGATCTTGACAATAATGAAATGAGGAGATATAATCTCTTTTTTCTTGAAAATCTCGAAGAAAATTGAATTTGGTTTTTTCTCTGATTCTTTATCATCTTCCACAGTGAAGCTCTCGTTCGGTACATCATATACGAAAATTGGGATTGAGTTTTCATCCACGTATTCTTTGTCTTTACCTCCTACCTTCAGAAAACCACCAGGGATACAAAAATCATCTCTCGTCTTGTAGACTGAACAGGCTTTAAGTATGCTGAAAACATTTTCGCGCTCATCTGACTCAGCCATTATGGATCATTCGTAACAGCATGACCTGCAAATAAAATGAATTAGCAATGAAATATAGAAGAATTGGGCTGTTCCAGTAAAAATCCACACAGGGGGGTTAAACGAATACCTAATCAAGTCAAAAAAATTCTTGAAAATGTGTGGATACCCCCTGGAAAATGGCAAAATTAGCAAAGAAATCCTTGGAAAAGATCTTTTCATATCTTGAATGTGATGGCGGACGAACTAAAATCAGTCAGTTACCCACTAGAGATTTTAGAATAACTTTTTACCCCTCCGAGAAATATTTCTTCAAACAACTTAGATATTCTTCTAAGATTGTCCCTGGCATTCTTTGTCCAGCTCCTGTATATGAATATGGAATGGAATGCCCTATTTCACAACCGATTTTTTATAATAATCTCAAATATAACTGTTACTTGAATTTTCAAATTAACCCTTAGAAGCCAGAATACGTATATATACGTTTTGAAAAGGCCATTTTACCGATACACAGTCTTTTGGTCATAACTCCTGACCACTTGAGACTCAGAGAAAAAAAATCCGCTATTTTTTGTAGCTGAGAGAAAGAGCTTTCCAACGATACCAAAGTTGATACCTGAATCGTTTTTCCTGGTCGAGAAATTGCCTTTGAAAGAATAAATTTCCAGAAAAAAATGATGAACTTTTCGGTCTTTTTCAAAAAAGTAAGCGGCTTTGAAAAGGTTAATAGTTAGGATTAGTAATTTTTTAGCTTCTCCTGCTGCAAAGAAAAAATTAGATTAGGGTATACTTGAGGGCTCTGACCATAGTGACTTTTTAATATTTGCCTTTAACAAAATATAAATTTCTGTCTGATGTAACCATACTATGTTCAGGCGAGAAAGTCGCTTTTGGACTATTATTTGTTAAATTTAATTGAATTTTTCAATTCGGGAGGGGTGTGTAGACTTCCAGGATATATTCTGAGCCCTGACCCTTCCATTCTTGAACTTTTGGAATCCTAAGGTCGTAATGTTAAAACTCATAGTAAGTAGGGGGAAATTTGTAAAATCGCTCGATTTTTTTAGTCAAAGCACTTGTTATACATTTTTGGAAAGCTAAGGGGAAGGGGAATCAAAATAACTTGGGTGCCAATTTTCTTTCGGACACTTTGGTGTGATTTTCGGACAAATACGGCGGTCTCAGGCAAAAATCATAGGGTGAAAAATTAATGAAAATTTTAGCTTGATAAAACGGAGACTTGTTGTATATTTTTGGAAAGCTCTCAAAAAATTAAGATTAGTGATATATTGTGAGTATAGGCGATTTCAGTACCTAACTCGAGATATTGAGCTTCCGAAAGTGCAAAAACTGGACAAAACAGCTGTTTCTGGCTGAAAAACACTAAAAAACACTGTTTTTAAGGATTAATATCTCGAGTTAGGTAAGGTTAATTTTCACCCTAAGATTTTTGCCTGAGACCGCCGTATTTGTCCGAAAATCACACCAAAGTGTCCGAAAAACACGATTCCGTATCGAGAAGGAGAGAGTGAGATGGAAGACGTTGATCACGACGTTGAGCATGTTGACCGTAAAAATTCAGGACTGAAAAGACAACGAAAAGCGCCACGTTATCTTGATGACTACGAGTTATAAAGTAGTCATTAATGTATATAAAATCTATGCCTTGGACTGAGAACCGCCAATAGCGAAGGCACTGTACATATGTAAATACCCAGAGGAAAGGAGAGGTGTAGTGACCTACCTTGATAGGTTTATGTTGAGCGAGGCAAAAGCCTCTTAGTTGCAAGCTTGGCAGAGAGTGCAGACGTCTTTCATGAAGAAGAAGAAATAGTTGTAAGAACTGAAGTTTACCTTGTCAATTATTTGTGTCACTCCCTGTTTGTTGACCCCCAAGCCATTCGACTAAGTGGGTACTACAATATCTTTAAAACTCAAGCGAAAAAAAGATGTTTTAAACCCCTTATTTTGATTGAGTAGTGTGCATCAACAGAGATGAAAAAGTAACTCTGATCCAAAATATGAAATGCTGTCCAAAAAGATTGCTTACCTTCTTTGTCAGTCTTTAAGATTATGATATATTGTTTTCCTCGTCGTTTTTCTACACTGCTTAGAATTGTAAACTTTAAATGCTACACCTACTACACTTGTCCCATGCCATCGATAAATTTCATCTTAACCACTGTACCACCTAACTACTTTCAGTTTTATTCAACCCGGTGAGTTCCAAGAATTTCACATTCTATGATGTCATGATTTTACCTTATTTGGTAAGATTACGTAATTTTTATAGCATTACCCGTAGTTTCTAAGTCACCGGGTATGCTAATCTACGGGAGAGGTTTGAACGTGTCAACAAATGAGCAGCGAACGCCAGCGCCCAAAATCAAGTTAAGCGTCTCCATCTTCAGATTTAGTCAAATCACATCAGCAACTAAACTTTAGAATAATTGTGTTGGAAACTGCAGGTTAATTATGATATTCTTATGTCTCTATATATGTGGCTTATTCGTAACGTCCATAACTGGAACTGATTCAATCGAAATTGTTCGAGGTGTCAGCTTACAAGGTAAATTTTTCTTCATTCAGAAGTTTTTCACTCAGGTAACTTAATGCATGTCCCAAATTATTCAAAATTTACTTTTCGTTTTCACCCCCAACTCCAGCTCTTAAACCATACCAAATTATTCATTTTTGGAAGCGTATTTGGATATAGAATGTTGGATAGACCTTTTTTTAAAAAAGAGGCAACCCTGTTGCAATCATACCTCCAATGGTGAGTACTTATACCTTCAGACAAGTGACACAAGTTGGTCCTGCCAAAAGTGTACTCTATCTAACATTCCTTTTACCACCACAACAAGAAACTCACTGGAACTGTTAAACCAAGGTAAGAGATCACTTTTTATTGAATCATTTGCCCCAGATGCTAATGTCAACATTGATTTCTTCAGAGACATAAAAGACACCCTCTCTGATGAGATAATTGATGATAATATCAACACTGAACTGACTCAATGTCCATACTTATCTCTAACTGAACTCAATGAAAAAAACAATATCAACAAAGCCACTAATTTTAGCACTCTGCATCTGAATATAAATTCTCTAAAACTTCACCACTCAGAACTTGATACGTTACTAAAAAACTGTAACATAAATTTGATGTAGTTGGAATTTCAGAAACTGGTCTCAATGAACTAAACAACAACGAAAACACAAATTTAGATGGCTACCATGATCCTGAGGATACATTTTCCACACGTTCAAAAGGGGGCACCCGTCTTTATGTCTCTGAAGATCTAAATCACATACCACGTAAGGACTTACAAATTTATAAAAAAGGTCTGCTTGAGTCAACATGTATCGAAATATTAAACAAAAACAAACAAAACATTATTGTTGCATGTATTTACAGACACCCTGATATGAACCTAAGTGAATTCAATATACTCTATGATGAACTTCTATCGAAAATCAGGTTTGAAAACAAAAACATTTTTTTGCTAGGGGATTTCAACATTGACCTCCTTAAAACAGAAAATCACATAGAATCTGATACATTTCTAAACAACAACCTCTCTTCTTGTATGAGACCTCTCATTATCAGACCAACACGAATTACAGCCCACTCTAAAACTCTCATAGACAATATTTTTACAAATAACTTGGAGGATGACATTATTTCTGGAAATCTGATCTGCTCAATCTCAGACCATCTACCTCAGTATGCTATTATCAATGATGCAATGACTCCCAATATCACAAACAAACAAAAACGAAAAACCTTTAAAAATTACAACAAATTTAATTTACAGAATTTTCTTGCTGAATTTAGAAATCTAGACTGGGATCAATTGCATACAAGACGACTAGAAGTCGAAAATTTCGCCTTAAATAAGACAAGAAAAGAACATTGAAATTGAGAACAATACACATAATAATTAAAAATTGAAGAGGAATGTGGAAAATTAATAAGATAAACCTATTTTGAGTGCGTTATAAGAGCGAAAGGTAAGGTAAAATTTTACGTCATTTCCGGTCGAAAATATCCAATATTTTGAATTCGAAAAGACAAAATTCAAGATTCCAAGCAATCCGTAGGAAAGTTTTCTTTCATTCTAGCCGAAAATCTGCTTTCGTTTTTTAATGAGCAGGAAAATACAGGTTGGTACAGGGGCAAAAACGGGTAACTTGAGTCTCGATCTTATGAATCTAAAAATTATATTTCCAAGTATTCGTTATTCCTAAATTCGATAGTTCATAGTTTATAGAAAATAGCAAGCAATTTACAAAACTACAAGTATTGTGCAAATTTGGCTTTTTTCACATCCGGTGGATTTCCGGCTTCCAAAATAATAAAAATTAGTTTTCAGTGTTTCGTTTACATAAATGTCAAATTTCGAGTAATCAAACCATACAAAGTTTACATACCAAATCGTTTTTTTTTTTCCAACAGGAACAAATCACCAGACAGTTCGAAGATTGAGGTCAAGTCTGGATATGCACGTCGAAGAAGTCACAGTGGAATCATGGAAATCGCGATAAGAATTGTTATTTTTGTATTATCAATGGTCGGTTGGCGGGCCGAGCGCGACAGTTGATTTGCTATAGGAATGCTGAAAATCATAAAATTTTATGTTTCCGATAAGCAAATACAGCATATTGTGAAAATCGGATGAAACGATAATATGATACAATGACTATAAGCACATATTATGCAGTATCGATGTTGGCGATTGTATCGAATGTTGGTGATTGTAATGAAAATTTTCGAAGCCATTCGACTCTTTGTTAATAAAGACTGAAAAATGACGACCATTTAGGATATTTTGAGATTCAATGAATTCAAGCTGCATTAGGATAAGCGATTACATCAATTGTAATAATTCCAAAATAGAAATATATATCCAATTATACCACTATTCAACGTTTCAATAATTATCCTTATGATATCAACCAAAATGCATACATATATAGATGAATCAATTCACTTGCAATGTACTTCCATATTTTTTCATTCCATATTTTTCCATATTGTCTATTTTTAAAACTCTGTGACAGTCTTTTTTATTTTTGAGTAGGCAAATGAATAACAAAAAGAATGTACAAGAAAATAATAAAACAATTAACAAAAACCTATTAAAAAATGGTAGAAATATTACTTTGTTTTGAATATAATAATTTAAAAAAGTCTATTAATTATGAAAAACAGAAGAAAAATGATAAAAATAGGAATAAATAATACAATAAATAAAATAATACATTAAATGCCAAATCCATAGGTATGTAAGTTTCCTGACGAGATGAATTAATGAAAGGCATCTTTAAACTAATTGTCCTTTGTCTATAGATTTTTTTCCTACCATAGACCATCCATAAAAGACACTCACATATTTGACCCATTTCTCACTCTCCCCAACTTCATCTGCAAATGTCAAATTCAACAGAGCCCTCCTTTTGGTTAATGCAGAAAAAAAGCCTTCCTCTCCAAAGAATAAATGTCTTTTAAGAATAGTCTTTAAACGTCAGAAAACTTACATAAGAATGGACGGGGTGGTGGGATGACCTTAATTGCATATTTCCAACAGAGTTAAGCTTCAATCCTTAATTAAAAAGTTCATTTTATATCCAGAATCAAACCTGTACTGATATCATATTAACAGATTTTCGATAACATCATTGCGTTAAAGAGTATTCCTAGTTTACTCAGTCTATTGCAAAAAATTCAAACTGTTCATAAAGAAGCACCTATGACAACATAAGCAAATGTATCTGAATCGTTGGCTAATTTTCTGATGATTAATTTTTAAGTTAGGTAGAATTTGCTATAGGAGAAAAGGGATATTATACCCTTTTTATTTGAGATAATTTTTTTTACTTCCTGCAATTTTGACCACTCAAAACTAATCATCAGAAAGTTGAGATCATCCACCACCCCAGTTTCCAACCCCCCCCCCTTGTCCCGCCGGGAATCGCCTCTGACGGGTATTCTAAGCTAGCAAAGTCAGCGATAATTTGATTCCATCATGATCGGATAAGTTCACACATTTACGAATAACTTCAATACCATACTCGTGCACCAATTCCTTATGTGTCCAAATTTGATCAAGCATTTTCCCATCGATATGTGTTGGAAAGTTCGGAACTAAATCATAATCTTGGAGAATGTCAGCCAACAATTGATCATGCTCCATTTCAAAGCCGTCCATGTTGAAGTCTCCTAAAATGATATCAATTGTGTATCTTTCAATAAATTGAGCAAGATTGTAACAGAACACATCGCGTTGAATTCTTGAACTTTTATAGAGAACCAAAACACAAAATTCCTTTTCAGTAAATTCAGCTTTTTTAAATTTTACAAGAGAAAAGCATGATGAATGATCATACTCATCAATATCAATAAAAGAAGGAGAATGACAAACAGTAATACTGTTGAATTTATGCTGGTCAATATTATGACTAAGAATATAATAAGGAAGCTTTTCATGAATACTTTGTTTGTCTTCCTCAGAATGCTCATAACTCATCTGTGTCTCTGTTAGACATAACAATCATTTTCATACAAAAATCTGTCCTTTTGAATGTCAACTGCATGTCGTTTTAAAGATCTTACATTCAATAGGCAAACATTTAAATTAGAACTGCACCTCATAATATCTGAAACTCTTTCAACTTGCTCTGACGCAATCGTGTGTATTCTTCAATAACTTTATCACTACAGACAAAAGCACTACGTCGATATTGACCAGTAAAGTACAAACCATTTAAATTTTTCACTCGGCTCATTGCAACATACATTTGACCAGCATTGAACTTTCTTTGCCTTGCAAGGTCAAAACTAACGACTACAGAATCCAAAGTCAATCCTTGAACTTTGTGCACTGTACAAGCATAAGCTAGCTTAAGAGGAAATTGTGTCCGAGAAATAATAGGTGAAGTGTATGGATTTTTTTTGTCAAAGGGAAAATTTACCTCACTCTTTTCAATGGGAACAGTTTCAGTGGACTTAGCATATTGGTCTTTACTTTGAGCTTTTATTCCAGCCGTCTTATCGTCTAGTTTAACATAAATCAGCTCTGCTTTATTGTTTTCTGAATTTTACGTCAGTGACGGTTCCAAGTTGACCATTGATCAACCTATCCTCTATATCAATATTACTAATAAGCATTACTCTTGCCCCTATTTTCAAATCAAATAGAACTGATTAAGCCACCTGTATCGTTAAGTGGCAGGTTCTTAACCTTGGTAATTTTGAGATTCAGTAAAATCCCTTGGATAAACGTCCATAGCTTCTACATGTATTGTTTCCGAGGGCAGAGTATCTAATCTTTGAATATTGTGAAGATGGACTGAAGCATTTTCTGCAAACAAATGCAATGATTCTATTGGATAATCAGGGTGTTCTCGTGTTATCAGTCTAGATTTAATCATACTTTCATCATTACTATTCAATTCACCTACTCTTACATTGTTCAAGAGATCAATGAAGTCAGAGTCATCCTTTTGACGCATAATCTCATCTAATTCAGCTAGTTTGAATAGGTGCCATAATTTGAATGCACCAATAATAGGTCCCTCAGTTGAAAATACTGGACTTTGAAAAATTGGAGGTAATTGAAAGAGGTCTCCACAAACAATGATACTTTTCCCTGCAAATGGTGAGTTGTCATTTACACCAAAAATTTCACATAATCTTGTATGGATGTTCAAAAGCTGTTGCGACGAAATCATAGATATTTCATCAATTATTATCAACTTTACATGATGTAATTTATTTCTAATGGCAGTCCTTTGTTTTGTCAGCCATATTTCTGAATTTTCCAACTGGAATACTCAATCCTGTGTGTACTGTGGTGCCAGATATATTGATAGCTGCTATACCAGTTGGGGCCAATTTAATAATACGTGGCTTCTCTAGCTCATCACTTTTATATGCTAAGACTTTTGACAAACAATTGTAGATACATTTAATTAAGTGAGATTTTCCTACGCCCGCACCACCTGTTAAAAATATTCTCAATGGTTCTAGTAGTACAGGATTATTGGACTTGGAATTTTGCACATACATCTTTTTCCCCAATTTAGTACTATATCAAAAATATCTCTTTGCTTAGAATTTAAAGATCTTATATGGGTATTGATTTGGTCATCAGTTTGCAAGCCATGAACTGTTTGAGTAAATGGTGCAAAATTTTGTTCGATTTCATGACTTCCATCATCATTTTCACTGTCTGATGAGTTGCTCATTAGGTCTTGCACTTCATCATTTTCTTGTTGAGCAAAGGCATCTTGATTATGCATAAGGTCATTACGATAGTTTTGAAGTACTAAATCAACAAGATGACCATCAGGTTCAAAGATTTGCTTGTTCTCGTTAACAACTGCATTGACTTCATCTAAATTGAGCTTCTGCACATATGAACCATCAAGTTTCAAATCATTCTCTTCTGATCTAAATGGGTAAAACAACATTAGAATATGGTGGGAAAATTTTTCTGGATGTTTGTTTTTTTGTTAGGAGTGTAGTACCCTCAAAACTTTTGGAACTTTACGAAGCTTAAGTTTTTCCTTACTGTTGAGTAATTTGGCTGATTTTGGAAGTGTTTGGGGTTTCTTGATGATTCACTGCACTTGTTGAATCATCTAGTAAAGTAGGCTGCCAATCATTTTTCATCATTTGTATTTTTTTTTTGTGTCCTAATGTATAGTTTGCACAGAACGTGGCATAACACATAGCATTGAATTGCCCTGTGTTTGGGCGGTCAATATATCTGTTTAATATATTTCGTTTGAAAAGATCATCAGAATCCTCAGGCAATTCCTCAATTTCTTCTTTTGACTTGAAAATCCTGTACCTTTGATCAGGTAAGTTAGTGTTAACAATGAAATAGCAGGAAAGCATTTTTCTAAGCCACAGTTCAGGCATTGTTAAGTAAACTGCTTCCTGGATTGAGCATTCTCTATTAGAGTTGTAAACTTTGGCAATTTTAGACATTTTCTCAAACTGACTGTCATTTGAATCTTTGGCCTGTTTTAATGCTTCTTGCATTGCAGTTGAACACTTATCTTCACTTTTTGAAAAATAGGCACACATGTATGTAACTGCCTTGTATGCATTAAAAACTGGCTGAATATCGATATTGGCCTCCCATGCTAGGAGGCCTTCTGCAAAATAATTGTTGACAAAACAAGAATATGGGTCACGTTTTAGAAACAAATGCTGATCTTTGTCTGGTGAGATTGATAAGTAATATTCATATGTTTCATAATTTAACCCTAAAGAATCCAAAATTGTATCAATAGATCCAATTTCAATATACTCAGGCTTATCAGGATCCAGAATGTTTCTCTTTTTAGGATGCAAATTTGTATCTATATACTCTTGAACAGTTTGGATCACATTATTTCTAGCAACCAAAATATCATGTTTTTTTTTTTCAGTTTCAGGTAACCCTTCAGGAAGCGGTTCAACAAAATAGTACGCTTGCAGAAAAGTTTTCCAAATTGAAATCGGCATTCAGTTTTTGCGATATTTACTACAAGTTCTTGAATGGGAGTGTATTTGATACTTAGTGACTAAATTCCATAATTCAGGACTTTCTTCCCTATCAGGAACATTAGCAGAAATAACACTATCTATGTGTTCAATATACTTTTCTTTTCCATCTTCAAGTTTTGGGACATCTTTAGCCCAAAGCAAACAATGATCATGTGGACTACCCCTGAAAGTAAATTCTACTCTGAGAGCATAGTATGTAATTTTTCCAAGTTGGCCATCCATTATTATCTCTTTGAAAAACAACTCTTTTCTATATTGATATTGACGCACAAGCACAATAGGATTGCTATTAAGTAGGGCACATCTAGATTGGTAATCAAGAAGTCATGATCAGTATCAGCATCCCCGCTTAATTGTCTGATAATGGTAACAAATTCCTCCCACCGTAAATCTGCACAAGAGAGAGTCATAAAGTATGTTGGGAACACCAAGTTGTTTAACCATGCAAGAACACAGATAACATATGTTGCCAGTATGCAGGGGTCCTTTAATAGTACTCATAAACTTGTATGCATTATCAGATGCTACACAATTTGATTGTATCATTAAAATTATTTGCTAATAATCCCGCAGCAAGTTGGAATTTGAAATTCTCATTGCGATATGATCTTACTTCTAAGGTTAAGCTTAGTAAAATTTTTGTGAGCAAAAAAATGTAATCTGAATCCGAAGCAAAACTTTTGAGTGTAATTTAAAAGACGCTGATTAAAGTACTTTGTTGGCGACAATTTTATATCTCGCTCTACGTTATAACCAATTTCCCCGTAGGAAAAAGATGAGGATGGGAGCTCTTCACAGAACTCATCTTGTGTTAATGAATTGGGGTTTGACCTTTCACCTGAGCTAAAATTGCATTTTCATCATCTAAAATAATGTTTGGCACTTCTGATACAATAACTGTTTCACATGTTGGTGTTCGATACGCACTGAGTGGATCATCAGAATCAAATTCATTCTCTAATTGCTCTTCAAAAGGCTTAATTAAAGTAACTGTTGTATCATCCTACAAATCTTATATCATTGGAAAAGCGCTTGATACAGAATCATTATTTGATAAAACCCTTTCAACATATTCATCATTAGTTACTGGTCGATGATTGACATATCAATATGTATATCATGATACAAAGGATTATTATTCACTAAAAAGTCCAAAGTTTCAAAAACTTTCTGTCGTCTTACTTGCTGCGAAATAACAGGGTTTTTGTAGGATATTTTTCTTTTTAATTCAACATTATTACCCCACTACTATCACTTCCTCTAGGAGTACTTTGCATACACCTGGTGTTTCAATGGGAACATTGCATATTGCACCTTGTAATTTAGGAATTCTCCTTTACGCATTATCATGACTTTAGAAAATAAATTCTTTGAGCCACTAAAATTCTTTCCAGTTTTCGTATATCATTTAGATTATCTGGGAGATCAAAAATTTGAAGTTTGTTAGAAACAGACTGGCATGGGTTTCTCCCTTCATTAATTTTCTATGACAGGTTTGCATAACGTAGAAATTACCATCAACGAGGTTACAGGATAAAATTTTCTATTTCTTCAAAGTTGACCAATGAAACTTTGTTCATCAAAACCAAACACAGATTTTTTAAACATACGCGGTTACACATTACACAGATGTAAGAAGGACCCTCCTGTTTTTTCTGCTTGAAGTTCTCAACCCTTTTTCCTGAATTAAGTTTTTTGTTGTTAATGTAAGAGGATTTTGCAACTTGCCGCATCTTTTCTTTTTGCTGTTCATGTTTTTCTGACCCTTTATTCAATTCACGTAAAGATTTTGTAACTTGCCGCATCTTTTCTTTTTGCTGTTCATGTTTTTTCTGATCCTTTATTCAATTCACGTAAAGGATCTTTATTCATTCACGTAAAGATTTGCAGCTTTGCACATCTTTTTTTTTGTTGTCATGTTTTTCTGATCCTTTATTCAATTCACGTAAGATTTTGCAGCTTTGCACATCTTTTCTTTTTGCTGTTTGTTTTTTCTGATCCTTTATTCAATTCACGTAAAGATTTTGCAGCTTTCCGCATCTTTTTTTTGGTGTTCATTTTTTCACTACCTTTAAGTTCTTCAAACCTTCTTTACGCGAAGCTTTTTTTTGCCAACATAATACCTCTTTCGAAATCACTCTTTTGGTATTTTCGTATGCGTGAAAATTGGTTTTCAAATAAATGACATTAAACAAATTTGCCCTATACTCAATCTTATGTAATTCTTTATTTCAACTAATATTTCCAAACTGCAAAAGTACTGAAGTACCAATTTCACCAGGAACTTGATGACCCTTTACATCTCTACTATGGGAATCAAAAACAAAATATTTTTCATTGTAATGGAGCACACCTAAACAATTTCCAGCTATTACTAAGACAGCACCAGAATGTTGCAACAAAAGTTCTTCATTGACAAAATTCACTGAAATACCTTCATTCTCGAAATATCCTTCAACAATATGGAAATCTAGTAACAATACTATTTCCAACTGCAAACTTTCGGAATTCTTCATTAACGTGATTGTCTTAGTGATGCCAAGATTTTAATTTAAGTCCCCTTGATTTAAAACATAATCCAAATCAAGAGTCTTCCAAAGTGATAATTTTCTAAGCTGTGCATAGCAAATGGCAAAAAACAATTGGACGAACATTGTATACCGCAGTCTCGCCAAACTTTTGAATTTCCTTGATGAAAAGAACCTGAATACTTTTTATCTTTTCCTGTGGTGGCCTGGATTAAGTTCTATATCACCTGACAATAGTAATGTATAGTTTACTTTAAAAGTAAAAAGAACTGGCTCTGGAAATTATACCCTAGATTTGGATACTGAACAAACATCCATTCTTTGAAAAATGCATAAGATCAGAGGTGTTTGAATTTCGACCGTTTCGTAAGACTTAGGGATGCAAAGACTAAAAGTGTAAAAAAGTGCTATGATCTAACGGGTTTCAATAATCGAGAAAAGCATTTTTAGAAAATTTGGAGCCGATAAAAATGGACTTAGATTGACTTCACATTTCTCTGAGCTGTGTAGGCAAAGCCTCTATCACGCACGGTGGATTCAATGATATCATTTCAAAAATAAAAAAATATATGTAAATCTCTGAGACTCAAATATTTTCTAGTATATAAATAAGAATTTGTAAAAGCGACAATGCAGCTTGGTATTGTATCACTGACAATGCAATGATTTAACTTTAAAGCTGGTCGATACGTACACAGCTGATGCCTCACAATTCAGTGGCCCGTAGTGCATGAACCTGAAGGAAAAAAGGCCTCAATCAAATTAGTGGCCCGTAGTGCATAAATCCGAAGGGCAAAAAAAAAGCAAAAAGAAAAAAAAAGCCACAATCAAATTCAGTGCAGTTAATGAATGAATATGAAGTGGCAAAACAGGCTTTGAAACAGTTCTGAGGAGCCGACTGCTAGGCAAATATGAAAGTAATACTTACTATTTCTTCTTTAATTTAAAGTAATTTTGATTAAGTTGATCTCACGTTAACAGCTATGGACACGACTGGACTGGCAGTATATTGACTGGAAGATTTAAATGTCAGTAGCTTTGAGCTACCATATTTGGCACATTTGATAAAAAAAACTACCCGGATGTGGGATTGTGAGCATTGATTGGCTAAACAGAATGTTTTGATCACGTGTTCACGGAACACAGAACACCCGAGAAAAAACGCCCACACGCCATTATTTCGCCCGAAAAATTTTCTCGATACATACATACATACATACATAGAAAGGCTATCGTAATACTTTCGCTAGGCGAAATTAACAAATGAGAACACAAATGAGAAAATGGCCGCTTTCATCAAAACAATCAACAATTTAATTGACTCAAACACACCTACAGAAACCAAAAAGATATATTTTAAAAAATCACACAAACCTTGGATTACCCAAGGTGTACTTAGATCAATCTGTACGAAAAAAAAACTAGCCAATAAATACAGGAACACTAAAAACAAAGAACTTAAAGCCTTGAGATTTACACACTACAAACAATATAAAAATAACCTGACTAAATTTATCAGAATTCTCAAAGCAAATCATCACAAACAGTTTTTCTCTCAGTTCAAAACAAACATACGAAAGACTTGGCAAGGTATAAGGGAAATTATTGGTGGAAAAAACAAGCAAGGTTTGCCCAAAGTTCTCATTCATGAAAACAAACAGCATGAAGGTGATGAAAAACTTGCACAGATTTTCAATAACTTTTATGGTAAGATTGCTGAAAAAACAAAGTCTAAAATTATCCCGACAGAAACAGAGTTCAACACATTCCTGAGCAACCCAAATCCAACCTCATTTGAAATTTTACTTCCTACGCCTGATGATATCCAAAAGTATATTGAAAAGCTCTCTGACAATAAAGCCACTGGACCAAACAGTATACCAACTCAGATCCAAAAACTTATCTCACCTGAAATTAAATTTATTCTTTCCAACAGGCTTAATGAATGCATAAACTCAGGTATTTTTCCAGATTGTCTCAAATTAGCCACTGTAACTCCTGTTTTCATAAGAAGGACTCTAAACAACGTTGAGAATTACAGACCTATTTCTTTACTGTCTAATATTAGCAAAATATTTGAAAAAATTTTCATAACCAAATTTACTCCCTTTCTCGAAGATAAACAATATTCTCTTTAAAAATCAATTTGGTTTCAGAAAAAATCATAACACCTCTCATGCTATTTTCTGCCCTTACTGAGGAAATTAGATCAGCACTTGATGAAAACGAATTTGCAGTTGGAATATTTGTAGACCTTCAAAAAGCCTTCGACACTGTTGGACATGACATTCTCCTAAAAAAACTTGAACACTATGGCATCAGAGAAAACCCTCTACAACTTTTTAAGTCCTACCTCTCTGGACGCAAGCAATGTGTTAATATCAGAGGTTGCCACTCAGATTTTCTAGACATAAAACATGGTGTGCCTCAAGGTTCTATCCTAGGACCTCTCCTCTTTTTGATTTATATTAACGATCTGAACAAAACAATAATTCACTCGAAACTTTCATTTTGCTGATGACACAGGATTACTTTGTAGGAGCACATCACTGAAAAAGATTAATAAAATGGTCAATCACGACCTAGCTAGACTTGCCTTATGGCTCAGAGCAAAATGAAATTAGTCTGAACAAAAAAAAAAACTGAAATCATTATCTTTCGACGCAAAGGAAAGCATATTAACAAAAAACCTAAATTTCAAATTGAGTGGGGCAAAAACTTAAATTATCCACCAAAGTAAAGTACTTAGGAATTATTTTAGATGAACACCTTTCATGGGAGAATCAAGTGAACGAAACTTTGTAAAAAACTTTCCAAAGCCACAGGCATTATTGCTAAAATGAGACATTTCTTCTTACAACACCTGTTAGGCTTGTAATTATGCATTATTTGAGTCTCACTTAAATTACTGTCTTCATACAATGGGATTTCTCAAACGTGACTACTTAAATCAAATTTATTCCATCCAAAAAAAAAGCACTCAAATACATTCATTTCAAGACTCAAAGAGATTCTCCGATACCTCTCTTTGTTCAATCCAAAATCCTTCCTGTTGATTCTCTTATAATTTGAGACATTGTCTGTTTGCGCTAGAAATTATTCAAAAGAAAACCCCCAAGTATTTTGAAGCTTTTGTCAGGAAATCCGGTAATAACCACATTCATGGCACCAGATCTGTTAGACTAGCTTACGTACATTCTAAATCTGTAACTTATGGGTCTCACAGCCTGAAAAACTCATTTGCTAGGAGCTGGAACTCGATAGTTCCCCGTATCAATCCTTTCAACTCTGATGTGATCTCAAAGCACACCCTCAAACAGAACATAAAGGCTAAACTATTGTTTGATATGGTTTTAATCGTTTTTTTCATTGTTGTTTCTTCTCAGGTATCTGCGACCATTGTGACCACCTTTGACATGTCATCAATACAACCAGTCAGCGTAACTGCTCCATTTGACAGCTTGCCCTCCCTCTCTCGTTCTTTTCTCTTTATCTTATCCCCCTCTTATGCAGAGTCTTCTTTTTTCATCATCAGTCCTTTTGACGTTCTATATTTAACCTTTATCTCACCTACATTTTCACTATTGGGACTTATTTTATTTTTTTCCTCGTGTCTCCAGTATTTAGGTTTTATTTCTAAAAAAGTTTTTTGATTTATTACATTATATAACCATTAGATGATTTTATTTTCATTTTTGTTAGATATCATTATTTTGTTAGATATTATCAAACTGACATGATACCTTTTTGCAGCATAAAAAGTGCTGTATTTTTATTATTTACGGTTTTAGTGAATAGGTTTCCATATAATTTCTAGCTTTTAGTAGTTAACCTTATGGTTTTGCCTCTCGTGAAGCTATATAATTTACTTATCCTTCTCCAGATATTTATCACGCCGTATGGTGGTTTTTACAAAATGTATATAGTTTTTAACGAGTCCTTAAAAAAAAGAAAATATCTTATCTATCTTATCTTATCTTATCCTGTTGAATAATTATGTACTGTAGTCACTTGTGTAGTTGTTTGAGCATCCTGCTTCAGGTAAGGTTCTTGGTGAACCACGCCTCTGTGTGATCAATCTGTCGAGAGAAAAAGAATCTCGGCAGATATTTTTCATGTCAATTATTGAATTAGAATTAGCTCTCCTGCACCCAGTATATCCATGGATCTGGGGTTCATCTGGGATATAGACTTAAGGTGTGTGTCCAGGGCTCTTATTATCGATAGAAATGTTTTTGAGGTTTCTGGCTCTTTGATAAATTAAAAGTTTGCACCTTGCACTGCAAGTGTGCTGTCTTTAATTTTGATGTTGGTTCTTTGGAATCGACAGTGTAACATCCGGCCCAGCCGGGTTTTTCAGTGGTTTTGATAACCATTTACAGTAGTACACTTTTCCATCACCTTCCAGACATACATTATTCTGTAGCGTTCTCTCGCCTTGAAGTGAGTAAATCTTGTCGTTTTAGACACTCCCAATATTGTTTGGGGTGCCATTTTATCTTGTAAGAAGGCTTTTGAATATCTTCAAGTCTCTGAATGAGACCACTGCTTTTGGGCTCACAGAACGGAGCAATATTCTAATATTGGTATCACCAATGAATTTATACAGTTACGATCATACAATTTAAGATCGGAAGAAAAAGTTCTCAGGATCCAAGATTTAAGTTTTTAGCCTTTTCGATACGCAGTAATTTGCTTCTGAAATGTGCAATACTGTCCAAGGATCCAAGTCTTTCACAACATCTTTTTTTTCAATCTCAACACCAGAGGTGATGTATAGCTTGTTTGAGTCTTGATCTCATGGTCTTTTCCATAGCGCAAAGTTTCAAATTTTATATCATTCAGCTTCATATTGGTCATCCGTCCATTTATATTCTTCAAGATCTTTTTGAAGTAGGACGCATCTTCTAGAGTTTGACTTCCTTTGTGGCGAGTGTCATCAGCGAAGGATTTGAGAAAGCTGTGCATACTTCCTTGTCAATATCCCCAATCAATATGAGGAAAATCAAAGGTCCCAAAATACCTGGGGACTCCCTGAAATGACCTGTTGTGTTCAGAAGTGACACCATTCACTAGCACTGATGTTTCTCTTATAGGAAGGACTTTAGCCACTGTAATAATTTCCATCTATTCCTAGTTTCTTTATTTTCGTAGACAATTGAATGGTCTACTTGTCAAAAGCCTTTGAAAAATCTAGGTACACAACCTCCCCCTAGCATCTTCGTCCAATATATTTAGTATCCGGTCATATTGTTCAAAAGCTGACTCAAACATGAACGCCCGCTTCCAATCCAGTTGATTGGGATTGAACAGATTATTTCACCATGTGCTTTACATATGTGCTCTGAGTACTTTTCAAATATCTGGATGACATGGATGTTAGGCTACTGGTCTATATTTGATGCCAGTGATCTGCTACCTCCTTTGTAATTGGTGTGATTGTGCATCTTTTAAGTTCGTCTGCGACAATCCCTTGTCCAAATTTGTCTCCAGAGG